>NW_028288958.1:0-166698 GCF_059628265.1 Tinamus guttatus | reverse complement strand
GATCAGGCGCCAGGTCTGTCACTGTCGCGCAGCCCCAGGCAGCTCAGTGACCTGTGCTGGTGGTCCCAGCTGTCCTGCGATGGCAGTGCCACACTGCTATTGCATGTGGTCCCATGTGACAAGCGTGGCCTCTCGCCCAGTCGTGTAGTAGCACCATGTGTATCACTGCTGCCTCCCATTCTCATCACTGTGGAGTGGTCAAAGACTCTTGTTGATTGCCCTAGCCTTTCTCTCCTTCTGTATGCTCCCTTTTATGTGCAAATAAATACCTGTTTCTCAGATGGGTTCTTTGAAGAAAGAGCATCCTATGCGTCCTCAGAGCTGCTACCACCCACCTGCTCCTGCTCCCAAGCAACAGGCAGCAGGGACGGTGCCCCTGGGGAAGAGGCCAGACACCTTCATGTCACCCAGCCACCTCCATGGCCTGGACATGCCACCAGCCCCCTCCTACGCACCCCCCACCCCACCCCAGTGGGTAAGCCCAGGTAAGAGCATGACGTGGGAAGCTTGCATGGGCTGGCAGGGTCAGGGCCCGGAACCCCTGCGGCATTGCTCCGTCAGATCAGGATCATTTGGGCTGTAGATGATGATGTAGATGATGAGGCCACATCTGGAGTATTGTGTCCAGTTCTGGGCTCCGCAGTACAAGAGGGATGTGGAGCTGCTGGAGAGAGTCCAGCGCAGGGCTACAAGGATGATCAGGGGCCTGGAACATCTGCCCTATGAGGAGAGACTGAGGGAGCTGGGCCTGTTCAGCCTGGAGAAGAGAAGGCTGAGAGGGGACCTGATCAGTGTCTATAAGTACCTCAAGGGAGGCAGTGAGGAGGATGCTGCTGGCCTCCTTTCAGTGGTGGCCACTGAGAGAACTAGAGGAAATGGCCAGAAACTAAAGCATCAAAAGTTCCACAGAAACTTAAGGAAAAATTTCTTGACAGTGAGGGTGACAGAGCACTGGAACAGGCTGCCCAGAGAGGTTGTGGAGTCTCCTTCTCTGGGGATCTTCAAAACTCGCTTGGACGCAGTCCTGTGCCATGTGCTCTAGGTGACCCTGTGTGTGCAGGGGGTTGGACTAGATGACCTCTAGAGGTCACTTCCAACCTTAAGCATTCTGTGATTCTGTGATTCTATGTGTGAGGGGCTGTCCAGCACTCGCAGGGCGCAGTTCTGTTCTCTGCTCCCTGAGGGAGGAAGACTAGTTGGTGTTGGCTGGCTTTTCCCAGCATTGATCCCCATGTGGGTTTTGCAAACCAGTGTGGAATATGCTCATCTTCAAAACCCCTACACGTGTCTCTCAGGATAGACACCATATCCTCCTGAACATTCATAGCATCATTATGGTTGGAAAAGGCCTTCAAGATCAAGTCCAGCCTCAAGCCTTCAACACCATCCTGCTAAACCATGTCCCCATCTACACCTTTCTTGAACACTGCCAGGGATGGTGACTCCACCACTTCCCTGGGCAGCCTGTTCCAATGCTTGACTGCTCTTTCTGTGTATAAATTTTTCCTAATGTCTAACCTGAACTTCCCCTGCTGCAACTTGAGTCCATTTCCTCTTGTTGGATGGGTAGTTATTCAAGAGATCAAGCCCTGCCTCACTACAACCTCCTTTTGGGTAGTTGTAGAGAATGAGAAGGTCTCCCCTGAGTCTTCTCTTCTCCAGACTGAATAATCCATCTCCCTCAGCTGCTCCTTGACAGCTCTGTGCTCCAGCCCCTGCACCAGCTTCGCTGCCCTTCTTTGGACACACTTCAGCACCTCAATGTCTTTCTTGTAATGAGGGGCCCAAAAATGAACACAATATAAAGACACAGTTTGTAAACAGTATTGGAAACACAAAGCTACTAGAAGCAACAGCAATATTGCAGTGCTGGTCCTTAGCAAAATACCCTCCTGCTGTCCTTGCCCAGCCCTTCTTTGGTCAGTCCAGACATCCTGCTTTCCAGGAGAAAGTCCAAGATCCAAGTCCTTCCTGGCTTCTCTTAAACATGCCCCAGTCACATTTCCAACTTGATGCATTTCTCAAGTCAGGTCTGCAAGCAGAGAAATGAGTATAACTGTCAAAGTATCTGCTGGTTTCCGCCTGGATTTTTGCTTTGAGGAGCCTTGCTCAGTTTCAGCTTGCTTTTGACTCACAATTTGTTCCTGTGTTTAGCTCCCCAGGAGGCCCATCCATCCTTTCTTACCAGCACATCTGTCTTTACTGAGGAAACAAAAACTGGAAAGATCCCACCCCTGATTCTGAGCACCAAGCACAAGCGCACATCTTCTGAACCAGTGCCTTGGGTACCGCTTAGTCCTGAGCCGCCAAGTCAAGTCAACCTGACTTCAGGTAATGAAAAACCTGGATCAGGAAGAGCAAGGGAGGCTACTGTGCTTTGGGGATTGGCACTGCTGGTGAGACGGGCCCTTGAGCGGTCGCCATTTTATCACCTGCTCAGAACGGGGCAATCACCCATGCCAGGTCACGCTGGTTGTAGCTGTGTCTAGCTGAGCCTTGAAACCTCCTAAGGATGGAGCTCCAGGCCAAGGACAGGCTGGTGCTCTGGCTCAGCTGGCTCCCAACTCAGCTGCAGGGGAGGAGGGTTAGAGGCCAAAGCCAAAGTTCCCGTGTGCTCCAGTGGGAGCCGAGCAAGGGGTCGGGGCAGTGGGGGAGCGCTGAACTGGGCTTTTTGATATAGTCTAAAGCACCAGTTGGCAGCCTAGGATCTCTTCCATACATCTTTGGTTCATTTAGAGGCTGGATTTTTCCTGCCTGTGGGTTCTTTGGGAGAGAAGTTTCTCCAGAAGTCGGGGTGATTTTTCACTGTTGTTGCAAGGCCTTAGGGCCTGTAAGAACTCTTGCATGAGCTCTGGGTTGAGAGAGAGAAGTGTGAGGTAGCACTGGGCTGTGTGCCCACAGCTGAGACACAAGAGGAGCTCTCAGCATCCAGGAGGTTAGATGGGACCTAGCCTTTTCATGGGTCACAGGACTGTTGGAGATGCTGAATGTGGAGAGGCGAATGACCCTGTCCCAGTCTTTCAGACAGTGCATTTGTTTTGGGAGGTGCCCATGGCAGAGCGAGGCCCCCTCTCTGCAGGGTGGCAGGTTGGGGCTGAGGCAGTGGCTTTTCAATAAAAGGGCTGAGCATCATCAGGTGCAGCTCCGAGCATTTCTCACTGAGGGTCTGGCCTGCTAGAACCCCAAGGAGCCAAGCTGTCTCCTCCAGGGAATAACCGCCTCCCTGCAGAGCTCAGCCATGTGGGGAGTGCTGGAGACAGAGGGTGCCGAGCACTTGTCCCACAACAACGATCCCCTTCCCCTAGTGCTCGCAGCTCTCAGGGCACCTTGGAGCTGTCTCTCCAGCACAACCGCTTGTCTCATCCAAATCTACACTCTTATTCCTGCTGCTTCCTCACCACCTCCTCTTTCCCCGCTGCCCCTCTCTGCGCCTTTCCCAGGCCTTTTGCTCACTGCTTCCTTTCCAGCTCCCAGTCTGATGGGGGTGTTTGTTGGGCATGCTGTGCCATGAAGCAGGGCCATGCCCAGAGGTGGTGCCACAGTGGTGCTTGCTGTTGTTCATCCTGTGGTGAAAGGTGGGAGGTCATGACCAGTTTGCTTACATCTTAGGCACCCTGAAAACAACAGGCTCCTTTTGCATACCTGGTCCTGGGAAAGTGGGACAAGCCGGTCCACAGCAGTCTCTCCAGGAGCCAGATCTGTGTTCTGTGCATGCTGAGGAGTCTCCACCCCCTCTTCCTCGGAGGAGCAGTCTGGTAGGTGGTCAGCAGCCAGGGTCTGCTCGACTCAGTTCCTATGTTTGCCCAGATTTATCACCTCTGTCTGAAATGAGCTGGAGTCTGACCTAGTTAACTCTCTTCCTACCACTTCTCCCATGACCCTGCAGCACTGACAGGTCTTAGCTAAGTGATGGGAAGGCACAGACATGGCTAGGCCTTCCTAGTAAACGTTAGACCTGTGGAGATTGCTGTTATTTACTACTAGCTGAAATCCCTGCAGACTCTTTGGAGAAAAGACATGTGGATGAGTTCAGGTTGTGCTTTTGGACTTGGAGGAAGTATCTCTGTATGCACTGGCTTTGCCTCTCTGTGGCGCTGGTGACATCCTTCTGCCTGCTAACACTAGGATGCAAAGCCAGTTAGCGGGAGCTTGTTTGCGTTGCTTGGTGTCAGGGTTGGCTCAGCAGCACTCACTACGTTCAAGCAGAGCTGCTGCGAGGTGACCGGGGCCCTAGATCAAGGACCTTGTGATCAAGACACAGAAGGTATTTTGAATGAAGCTGGTGGCAGATTTGTCTTAATGATGTCCGTCTCCTGCTTGTAGAACAGACTGCTGCTCCGCAGGGTCCGAGCTCTCTATGATTGCACTGCTGACCGGGAAGATGAGCTGACTTTCCGTACAGGCGAGATCATTGTGGTGTCTGAAAAGGAGGACAGCAACTGGTGGGTGAGTGAACCTGCATGTGCGGAGTGGCTCTGGGATTTGCATCTGATTGTCTCCCCTCCCCATCCATCTCTTGCTTTGTCTCATACATGTTGCACCTCTCTGCCTTCCATCTTCTATCTTTCTTCTATCCTCTGGCACAAACTCCTAGCTGTACCTGGGCAACCTGCTCCCTGCGCAGACACTATGTTCCACTGTTTCCATCCTCCACAGTCTGGACAGATGCCGCTATATTTGCCTGCCATTGCTCACGGCCTGGCCTTTCTCCTCATGCATGGCAGTTTGCTTGCCCACCCCAGCCAGCCACCCTCTTCAGGGGCATTGGATACCATTCATCATCTATTTTTGGCTCTCTCCAAGGAAGGCGGGTCCTCAGCCCTGGCATTAACAGCTGCCGAGCTGCCAGGAGTGGTCTCAGTGCTGTGTGCAGGTGCAGCTTTCCCCCTCATCCTGTATGACTTTTCTCTCCACTCACTCCTCCGTTTCTTCCAGTAGCCACAGCATCCTGTTGGGCACTTGGATTCAGTCCTGTCAACCACTGCTCTGGCTTATTTCTGGTTATGATGCTCAAGGAGTTTTGCAATTGCTTTATTCATCTGTGGCTCCGAAGGGCAAGAATAACCTCTAAGGACTGAGCGTGCAGCAAACTAGACACCTGTCTCACTCAGATGGTGCAGAGAGGACCTCTAGTCCCGGCTTCTATCCTGCCCACCCTATATCAAAGTTGCATGCCGAACTGCCTTGCCAGACACTTATGGAAGAGTAACCGGCCACAGAGCTGGGGATCTCTGAAGATTTTCCTTTGTAGGACTATTGGACCCACCTTGATGGGGGCCTGACTCGCATGAGGCCAAGTGTTTGCCTGGATATTCCTGCCTGGAGGCAGGGCTATTTGAGCAACTAGATGGAGCTGTTTTCAGCTAGTTTCACTTGCCTTGCAAACCTTGTGCCGTATTCATGGCTTCTTTTCATTCTTTTCTCCCCACAGAAAGGGTGGATTGAAGGACAGCCTCATAGATGCGGTGTCTTCCCAGCTTCATTTGTTCATATCCTCAATGAATAGGAGCTGCTTCACGTGAGGAGGAAAGATCTCATCAGATGCATAAAATGCAGCTCTCCCACATGCTGTCTGCAGAGGGCTCCCGGGGATAAGAAAGGCAGGAGCACTGGCTTACTCCAACCTGCCTCCGTCTTGTCTGCTGCCCATGTGTCTGTTCTTCTCCGTGGCCTGCAATTCCAGGCTGTCACAAAAGATGCTTCTCTTGCCAGCAGTGCTGGCCAGGGCCCAGCACTCCACATAATGTCAATTTAAACGGTCCTAAGGCCTTAAGGACTTGCCTGTGTGTGTGATGGCTGCTAGCAAACTCTGAATAGCCAACAGGAGAGCTTGAAGCAAGCTGTGTGCTCCACAGCCATGTTCCAGGTCTCAGCCCAGCCATCACCACCACCTGAACCCATCCACATCCCCATGCAGGACACAGCCTTCCTAGACTCTGCTGTCACTTCTGTCACCTGCCTCCACATTCAGCTGCAAGGCAAAGAAACCCCCATTTCCTGCCTCACCGTGTCCGTGCTGCATGTCCTGCAGCGCTTCTCTGCTCTGATAGTACTAATGGAAACACAACGGAGCAGAGCCGTGCCACTGCCCTGCAGCCTGGCTTGCAACCCCCTGAGAAATACTCCTGGGGGGCAGCAGCCTCGCTGAGGACCGAGTGTGTTAGCAACTCCACACTGGGCAAATGCAAGCAAGTCCTGTGGAGTCAGCATCACGTAGCGTTTGTGCTGCTCTTCATTCTTCCCATCCAGGTTTCTGGACCCAGTGCTCCAGAAAATCTGCTCTGTAGCACCTCAGGGAAATGCTCCATCAGTGCCTAGACCTGGAGGACAGCTGGAGAGGCTCCCTGGGCCATCATTAATAAATATTAGCTGCTTAGTACTCTGTGCTTTGCAGGACTGTTCTAGTTTGTGTTTGCAGCCTCCTTTCTATTTGCCACTGTCTTTCACGCACCAAACCTCATCTCAGACATTAGAGTGAGCAGCCCACGAGGCACAACCTCCCTTCAGGATAGAACTACTCAGTTTGCTTGCATGGATTTTTTTTCCATGGGATGTAATTTTCCAGGTTTTGAATGACACCACATACTTCTTCTGACCATTTCAGAGTCAAAATCCAGTCAAAAAAAGCTGCCTGGGTGGTCAAGGCTCTCAAGATCCCCATGTCGCTGGTATTCCCCTCCGTAGAGTGAATTGTACCACCATGACATATTGCGAGGAGAGTCACACCAGGCAGTTTCTCCCATCTTCAGAGCGACATTTTTATGTTGAATTGCCTGACTGAAGAACTGGGAACTTCGTTATTTTTTTGTTCCTGTCATTGTGCTGGACTAGTTTTTTGTCTGCTCGGTGGCTTTTTTCCTGGGCAGGGACAGTTCTTGGTGCTGACACTGTCAGGACATAGAGCCGGGGTGGCCATGGGCTGGAGGGGCTGGCTGTGATGCAGAGGTGCTCCCTCCTGTCAGTGGGTGGCTGTGTCGGGCCTGCCTGTGGCTGGGTCTCAGCAATGCGTTGCAGACACCATATGGCTGTGCCAGCTTAGCTGGAGAACCCCTGTCCATGTGCTGTGGGACTCCTCTCTGCTGAGGTCTTGGGGCCAAAGCAAGTTTGAATGAGGGAAAGGTGCCAACAAGGATGGTCTAGGCTCTCTTTGGGACAGAGTGGTGTTTGCCAAAGACACCTGTGAGGTCCAGGCCTTGGCTGGAGTGTGGCTGTGCCTCAGCTGCCCGCAGCACCTGCAGCAAAGCGTGTCAGCACCCGCGAGGTGCCAGGCTGGGCCCTGCCCTGAGCCCTGCTCCAGGCCCTGAGGAGAAGGAAAGACGTCTGCTCCCCACGGAACACGGCCAGCCCTGCTCCTCACAGGACATGGCTGGCCCTGCTCCTGCTGCTCGCAGGATAGGGCCGGCCCTGCTCCTCACGGGACATGGCCGGCCCTGCTCCTCACGGAACATGGCCGGCTCTGCTCCTGCTCCTCGCAGGACACGGCCAGCCCTGCTCTTTAGTGCTGAGAGGCCCTGTGATGCGGGGGAGGGGGTTCAGGCCGTAGTCTCGGGCTGGGAGGAGGATGGGAAATGCCGGGGAGGGACAAGCACTGGGGCCAGCCTGGAGGCACAGATTTCCTCCTTGCCTCGGGGCAGCACTTCCTCTTCTTGCAGAGGCTCTTGTGTGTTCTGCGTGGTGGCAGCGCACAGATGTCGAGCCCTTCTTGCCCAGCCTGGAAGCGCCTCCTTCGCCCGGCCCTGCTCTGCGGCGCGTCCTCCGAGAAGGTGAGGACCATGAGGCAGCTCGGAGACTGCCTGCCCTGGGCTGGGGGTCCTGGGGGCCAGGGAGCTTGTGGCTGCGGCCCATGGCCACGAGGCTCCTGGCCCAAGGGCACCCTGTGAGCACATCTTGCTTGGGTGCCTCACTGTGGGGATGTGAGCAGCTCCTGCTTGGAGCAGGTTGGGTTCGGCGGGCACTGCTGGCAGTGATCATCCTATGGATGTGCCTGCCACGAGCAAGAGCTGGGCTGCCCCCTCGGTGCCGCAGGATGGGAGCAGAGGGCGAGATGGTCTTCCTTCTTGGGGCCCGTCCCGCTCCAGGCTGTGTCAGTCTAGGCGCTTGGTTCGCTCTCATGCCAGTCCATGCACCTCCTGATCCCTGTGGTGAGCAGACACCTCGCCCTGGTTTCAGGCAACTGGAAAAAGCTTCATGCAATATTCACTACACTGCCCTCGTCCCCCGGCTCTCGGCTTAATGGAACCGCCAGCGCTGGCGGTGCAGCTGCCAGCTGGCTCGCCCCCGTCTCCGCAGCTCTGGATTTAATAGACCTGGAGGCTCCTTAAGGACCCAAAACAGTCTTTTCCACTGGCTCTTCGCCTCATGGCTGACTCGACCAGCGCATGCTTTTTGCCTCCATGACATCAAAAGCTTGTGGTTGCCAGTGGAGGCTAAAAGATTGAGCCAGGAATCTGTGGCCACGAGCAAGAGAAGCGCAGGGGAGCTTCCGAGCCCTGCTCTCCACTGCTGCGCTGGGCCTGGGGGTGAGCGCTTTGCTGTGTGTGAGCGATTGCATTTCCGCTGTGCTTGTGGCTTTTTTCCGCTTCAACAAGAAGTGACACAGCCGGTTTTGAAAGGGCAGGTTGCCAGAGGGCAGGTTCCAGAGGGAGGGCTGGGACCGTTCAAACTGCTCCCATCTCCTTTTGCTGCTGCTGCTCTTTGCTCCAGTGCTGGGACCGCACGAAGTGGTGGCTTTGATAGTAGAGCGGGCATCTCCTGGGCCACTTTTGAGGGAAGCTGGTTGGATCCCGCAGCGAGCACAGCAGGTACGTCGTGCTGCAGAAGGTGCAGAAAATGATTAATGTGGAGAAAGGAACCTAACCCTTAACTGTGGGATCCCCTGGTGGACTCGGAGGGCTCTGTGAGCATTGGGTCTGCACTGGCCTCATGCCCAAAGGGGGTTTCAGCTTTGTGCCCTGTTCAGGTGGGTCCTGAGAGGAAAGGAGGAGACAAGGGGCTGGAGGAGAGGCCCAGCACTCCTATGAAGGACAAGAGGTATTTTCTATCCCGCAGCTTCTCAAATGCAGAGCTGAGGCCCAAACATGCTGTGGCCACGAGTTGCGAGCTGCTGCTGAACCCAGGGCAGCAGAGGTTCCGCTTGCTTCTCTCGGTCTCTCCTTGACCCCCTGGAACCAGCTCCTCGTTCAGCGCTCAACTGCAAAGGGCAGGCTGAGCACTTACGATCTCTGTGAGGCCAAGACAGCCCTTTTGCTTTCAACTTTATGTGAGGGTATTTGGGCCAGAGGCAGGGGAAGATCAATGCTTCACTCATACGTGTTTATTTAAGAAAAGTTGATGCATGTGCACTCACACAGAGCAAGTACCCCCTCTTGGTTCTCCACCCACATTAAGTGGCCACTGAACAGCAAAACCTCAGGGTTAGCAGGCACGAGCATGAGCATCCCAGGCTGAATGCTTAACCACTTGTTTGCAAAACATTTTTTTTTCCAATGTGCAGAGCTTAAAGTTTCAAAGTCAGAGAGTGGCTCCTTGCACAGCAAACATGATCAGTGGCACATATGATGCCAGCCATGGCAATTGGTTTTGGTTGTCCAAGTGTTTTAATCATCAGAGCAATAAAGCTGTTGAATGGTCTTGAAATGAAAATCTTAGTGGGATATTTCAGTTGCCTGCCAGCCAGAGCACAGCAGGGCCATAGGGTCATTTTGCTGTTTTTGAAAGAAAATTATTAGTATTTATAGAGGCTGGGATGGGAGGTTGGGGCTGTCACAGACCAGTATCCTAGCTGGGTCCTGGGGGGTTGAGCAGGAGGAAGGGGCCCTGCTCCTTCCTGCGGTGCCACCTGGAATGTCTTGCTGCAGGTGGCATGAGGGATGCTGTGCCGGAAGCGGGCACTCGTGGCCTTGTGCCTCGTGCTCTTTCTGTGGCGGTACTTCCGAGCCCCCATGGCCAGCATTGGCCTTTTCTTCTGGTCTCCGTTCCTCCTTGGAGCCCGCCTGGAGCCCCAGTGCGCTGTCAGCATCAACAGCTCGGCCTGGTTTAACGCTCGTTATGATGCAGCTGTGGGGCCACTGCTGACGGTGCGAACCCAGGACCTCTCCTCTGACGTTGTCCGGTGGTGGCTGGTGAGTGTTGAGCAGGAGTCGAACTGTCACTGCTCATGCTCCCACTGGGCAGCTCTGGGAAGGCTTGTGGGGCTGAGGCCAACCTGTCTCTGCCCCACCAGAAGCTGCAGGGCTCCCAGAGCAGAGCCCGGCTCCAGACCGCCATCCAGCACCTCTTCACTATCCTGCCATCCCCGACCAGCAGCACGTGGGCTCCAGCCCAGTGCCGGACTTGTGCTGTGGTGGGAAACTCGGGGTGGCTGAAAGGATCACGCCACGGGCCGCAGATTGACTCCCACGACTGGGTGCTGAGGTGAGTGTGCCCAGGGCACCTGGGCTGGCCCAGCCCAGGTCCTGCTCGGTCCCCTCTGGGAAACTGGCAGACCATGGCCAGCCCCAAGCCATGGCCAGCCCCATGAAAGCCTCGGCCCAGACCCAAACTCACTGTGTCCCCAAGCAAGGGGGTATATCCTTAATCTGGAGCATCCTTAATCTGGAGGGTACAGCCTTAATCTGAAGACCTCCAGCCCATTCTGATCCTGCAAGGGTGAGAAGAGGCCCAGCACATCACTCCTTGCAGGACCAGCTCTCTGGGTAATCAGGAGGGCCCATGTCCAGGTCTTGTCATGCTCCTTGCTTCCCTGATGACCAAGATGAAGTCAGATCCTAAGCACATACCAGACCCTGGTGGGCCTGGGCCTCCTTCCCTCACTTGCTAGCCAGGACAGACCCGTGTTCTTGTCCGTCAAGACCAGCACCTCAGGCTCCAAATGGTCCCGCATGGTGTGTGACTTCATTTTACGACTTCTCTTAACCCCTTCCCTAGGATGAACAGAGCAAAGATCACAGGCTTTGAGGTGGATGTCGGCATGAAAACAACCCATCACTTCATGTACCCAGAAAGCGCAGTGGATCTCTGGCCTGGTGTCCACCTCATCCTTGTCCCTTTTAAGCCACTGGACCTCAAGTGGATGGCCAGTGCCTTTTCCACAGGAGAACTTACACAGTGCGTAGCCTCCTGCCATCACGTGTGACCTGGGTCTCCAGGGGCAAGCAGGGGCATGTCACGTGCCAGATACAGTGGGCAGGGAGGCTCATTTGCCCTGGGAAAGCAGGTCGCTCTCTGGGCTCTATTATTCTGGCTGAAGGAAGGGCTCAGAGTCCCCTGGGAACAGGTCTGGCATCTCTGCCCTGTATTTGGTGTAAGCCAGGGCCAACCCTTCCCTGCAGGGCTCAGGTGGCCCACGGCTGATATGGAGGTTGTCCCAGCTGAGTGGGTGGGGGCTTGATGTGGGTCTTCTGATCTGGTTCCTTGGCTGGCTTGGATGTCCTTCCCTGCTGGTAAAGGGCATGAAGGGAGGGCGCTGCAGGGCTCTGTCATCCCTCAAACACTGCTGGAGCCTTCAGAACCCAGACCAGGTCATGACCACACTGTTGGGCAGGTTTGGCAGGTTGTGGGCTTGCCATGTGCCATGGAGCTGGTCATCATAGCAGTTCTCTAAAGACCATGCACCTCTGAAGGAAAGGTCCACAGGGAAGCTGCTTTCCTCTGATGATGGTGCAGGCTGGCCTCCTGCTCACCAATGTCCTGTCACTTTTTCAGCACATACATGAGAGTCAAACAGTTCATCAAAGCTGACAGAAGCAAGGTGAGAGCTGGATGGACTTCAGGGGAGCACCTCTACCTGCAGTCCTTGGTTGGGGCTTGGGCTGGCATGGGTGGGTGCCCAGTTGCACCATGCGCTGGAGCTGTTGAGGCAATGGGGAAGAAGGGGCTGGCGGCCACCAGTGAATTCACATGGCTGTAAGGTGGTGCACGCTAAAAGGAGCCTGCTGCCCCGGCCAGCACTGGGGCAGGCAGGGCTCCCTCAGCCAGAGGCTGGGCTGGGCCCTCGGGCAGGCAGCAGCTTGTGGGATGTGGAATAGAGGAGCCGGGAAGGCTGAGGTCTGCTCCGGCATCACCTGGGTGGTGGCAGGGGTTGGCTGTCCTGTTTGTAGCACCATGGCAAACTAACTGCTGGGGCTGTGCTCTGCTGCCCTGCCCAGGTGCGGGTGCTGAGCCCGGCTTTCCTCAAATACATCCATGACAACTGGATGCAGCACCATGGGAAGTACCCCTCCACGGGCTTCACTGCGCTGCTCTTCGCTTTGCACTCCTGCCAGCAGGTGAGTGCAGCCAGGGCGCAGCTGTGTCACCGCCATGTGCTGCCCTGTGGCCTCGTGGGCTCTGTAAGGTGCTTTGGGCTCAGCCTTGCGCCCTCTGCAGGTACAAAGCACAGAAGGGAGTGTTTCTAGTCTCTGCTCACGCCGGGGCTAACATCAAGACAGGTTGCTCAGGGGTTTGTTCAGCCAAATTTTGGCAAATCCTACAAGCCCCTGTGGCCACAGCCCTCCTCCTGTTGGTGCCCACATACGTTACCGACAGGTGAATGCTGCTGCGTGGGGTAACAACACTATGCAAAGAGAAACGCCCTGCAGGCAGCACAGCTGCTGAGTTCTCCACCCCATGTCTCCAGCGGTGGCGGGAGGTAGCCACCACAATAGGCTGTGAGCTGAGCTTTCTCCTGTCTCCCCCAGTGCGGCAACCCTGCAGGAGGGCTGGGATGTTCCTCCGAGGAGCTGCTGCCCCTGCTGCCTCACTCGTTTCCCCCAAAATCTGCACCAAACTCGCAGCTCCCTCCTGACCAGCTGGGGCTGGGAGCAACCCCATCACGGGTAAAGGCTCCAGGGCCTTGCGCTTTGTGCCAAGCGATCACTTCGCCCACTCCAGCCCCAGCAGACCAGAAGCTGCACAAAACAAGATTTGGTAAAGGGCAGGTCCTGCTGTGCCTTGCGGATGGTGTGCCCATTTCACGGCTGTTCTTGTTGATGTGCGTGCAGGTGTCTGTGTTTGGCTTTGGAGCAGATCCCCAAGGGAATTGGCATCACTACTGGGAAGAAAACCGCTACTCAGGAGCCTTCCGCCGGACAAAGGTCCATGACGCTGATATTGAATTCAGCCTCATCAAGAAACTTGCAGCTGAAGGCAGGATTTTTTTCTACGAATGACCTATTCCCAAGAAACTAAAGCCAGGGTGGTAGCACCAGACCTGGCAGACACCTGCTGGCAGCTGCACCAGCCCCTTCACTCGCCTCTCCCGCCGGTGCTGCCACCACAGCCCTCAGCCCTGTGCCGGGTTGTTGCAGCTAGGAGGGCCTGGGGACACGACGGAGGCTGCGAGCTGCCCTGCATGGCCCTTCGCATGGCTCCACGTGACAACCTGTGGCAACTCCCAAAACCAGCTCTGCCCCCAGCCCACTGCCCGCGCCCTGTGGGTGACGGGGCCGGAGCTTCCACCCCCAGCGACGTTGGGGGAGGTTTCAGGCCGGTTCACCAGGCAGGCAGAGGGAGGGGCAGTTTCGGTTCCTGTTTTTCTGTAACCAGGGAAGTACTTTTAAACAATAACAAGGAACAGTAAGAGAGGAAAAATCAAGCGTGCAGAAGTGGGAGGATGGCAGAATTACTGTTGAAAGCATCTTAGGCTGAATAAATTTGGAAACTTGGTGTGAACCAAGCCCTTGTTAATGTTCATTTTATTCACTCCTGCTCTTTCTGTTTGGAAAAGGCAGTATGATCTGCCTCAGGCCCAGTCAGTACAAAGGGATTCCACACCATGGAGCCCCAAAGGAGTTTTTCTGCTCAGAGCAAGGCAGGTTTACCTGACAGCTCTGCCATTCTCACGAGGAGTAGAGAGGAAGGGAGCTGCTTTCCGGGCAATGCTCTTTTGCAAACACTGATCCCCTCCACAAAAACCACTCGCAAAAGGTGCCTGGCTGACACATCAGATGGCACCTTCTGCCTTTGCCCGCAAAATTCAAGAAAACAGCCTTTCCGCTGTGCTCTGAGCAACCTGCCTGCCATGGGACGACCCGGACAGCCACGATCCCATTCTCTCAGGGGGATGGAATTACCACGGCAGCAGCTTGCAGCTTCCTGCTTTAAATTGCAAACGTGAAATGTCCTTGAACCACACCGAGCTTTTCGCCACACACATTAGCAACTTACATCTTTCAGGCAGTCTATTAAATTCCCCAGATCTCTTTCTTACTTAAAAGCTCCCATCTTGTAAGTTAAAAAAAAAAAAAAATCCCTATTACTCCCTGTATGAACTATTCCATCTCATTTCTGCCTCTTCAGGTAGAATCTTCATGGCTGGATGAGTTTTCTGTTTCCCCTTTAAGGCTCTGTGAGCACTTCATACGGAAAAAAATAAGTAAGATTAAGCTGCCCTTTGCCTGCTCTGGGAATTTCCTTTCGCAACAGCCAGCCCTCGCTTCCTTCTTATCCAGTTCTTCTCCAGAGCTTGCAATTCTTGTGCTTATCCTTCCGTCCTTCCTTTCTTTTCTCCAAGTGCTGAGTGGCCTTCAGTGTCACGATGGAAACTGCCGAACTGCGGGTGAAACCCTCAGTACATTATTCCCATGATCTTCACAATGTTTGTTATTCTTGAAAATTTAATTATAAAGCTGGGTTCTCTGCTGTGTGACAAAGGGCTGGAACTGTTCGGACAACTTCTTGCTCCTTACAATAGACACTAAATGCTTTCCTCAAACCGGAGTAGTCAGGATCACCTGGTGGATTTATTAAACACCCTTTTTGCAAAAGTACTTTTTATAAACACTTTCTTTCCTTTGTTCTAGGAGATAAGTCAATCTCTTTACCCACAACTCAAATTGCTTCTCTCTCTGCTTGAAAACTTGTATACTTGCTGTTTTGAAGATAAATTCAAACAATTAAACAAATACTACTTTCAAATTACTTTCAAATTAAGTACATTTATTCTCAAAGTTTTAAAAATGACTTCCTCTCTGCATCATTTGATGCTTGCTTGTCTCTGTGCCACAAATGCCAAACTGGTTCAATTGCTCCAGGTTTAGAGCAAATACAAGAAACTCAACTAAACCAGAGCTGAATTTCCACACCAATGACTCTGTTTTGCCCAGAATGAGACAGCGATTCACTTTTTTTTTTCTTTTTGCTCTCTGTCTTCTGTTTTTTTATAGTGTAATGTCTTCTGCCAGCCTCAGCACCAAGCCCTTTACTCATTTGTGTAGAGCATTCAAAAGAAAAAAAAAAAAAAAAAAACCTTCAGCATCATGACATACCTATAAATTTTGCCACACCACAGGTCAGTACCAAGTTAGTACCAGTGATTGAAATAAATTAGTTTAATCGTTCTTCTAATGCTTGACCAAAACCCGCAGAGGTTTAACTTTATTACAAAATAGACACAGGAAGTGAAAAACATGATCCAATTTAAAAATTAATTAAAATTACAAGTGGTGGAGTTTGTTTGGTTTTGTTTTTTACTGAAACATCAACTTGTATCTTTCATAAAGAGTGATTTGGAGTGGCCAGAGAACTGCCCCATGGTGCTGTAGGCACATCTTGTGTGCCAGCTCTTGCCACAGCACTCAGCCCTGTCGATAGAAAAGCATGAGGGATCCAGCACATTTTCACAGAGATCTGGCACACGCAGAAGTGCGCTCAGAATCCTTTTTAACAAACAGAAAAAAAAAAAAAAAGAGAACAGATAGATGGTGTTGCCAGAAAGATTTTTTCATGGTAACTTCAATCGGTTCCAGGTTTCATGACAACATAGTACCTTATTCCTGGAGACTATCATCATGCAGTATCTGCAGCAGCTCTTGGGAGGTAAATTTGATGAACATGGACAGACAGAAAAGGGGTGGTACAACAGGGTCTGTACAGCCACACAAGATGGCTAATGCATCTCTGCAGCAGCAAGGTTCAGGCCGTTCCATCCACAAACCAATGGCAAACAAAGAATGATGAGACAGTAACGTAAGAGTGGTTGGGGCCATCTCGTAATTCCAAACCTCCTTACTTGTACACACACACGATCACTTGTATTTTGAAAAAAACCAAAAAATCTGTTCAGCTCTCCTTAAGAGGTTTGTTTTTTTTTTTTGTGAAGTGAGGTCATTGCTTATTTATGTTGTTTTCCCAAGTTCAATTTTCTTCTGGATGGCACGTGCTGAGTGATAAATCAAGGAGTCAATGAATCCTGCAACTAGAAGGAGAAAACAGATGAATCAGTCCAGACATTCCCTGAAGAGGGAACAGCTCTAGGGAAAGAAAACAGCTGTGGCTGCTCAGAGGCATAAGGGTCCTCAACTCATTAGCAGAGACAAAATCCAGCTTGCAGGGGCAGATATGGCCATGCTTCTCCAGAGGGAGATTTCTCTGACAGTAGCAAAGATAAGATAAGCCAAGCTGCATGTGCTTACTGATGAGTGAGAAGAATTTGGAGAGGCAGTTCAATCCAGAAAGGTCAGTTTGTTTCATGCTTTGACGTAGCTGGCCAAGGCAATACTTTGCATTTCATATCAACTTCAGGATATTTTAAAGAAAGAATTCAGTTTCAGTTACTTTTAAAAGTAAACCAGTCTACGCAATAAAGGACATACTTCCCTTTATGGATTCCCTTTAGGGCAGACTGCAATGTGTGCCAAGCAAGGACACAAAACAGAAAATAAAGTGATGCCCTTAGTTCTTTATGCAGTATTTTCCCTAGATCTCTCCAGCCAAGGCTCTGGAAGAGTCTGTTAATTCACTACTTGCTTGCGACCAAGAAAAATCAGACTTCTGCTACTCCAGACAACCCTGCTTCCATTAAGATAGCTTTCACAGGACAAGTTCTTGCTTAGCTCCCTCTTTACCCTCCTGAGGTAAAAGAGGGTGCCAGAAAGACAATTTTAATGTCTTTAGAAAGCTTCCATTTCTTTTCTCTTTTATTTGGCATTACTAACCTAGGGAACAAGTAAGCAGTTTCTTGACCCTACACAAAAAACCCCAGACACTGTGATACTACTTAAACGCAAAGAGTAGCAGCTAAGATTGATTCTTCTTCCTCTTACTGAAGAACATGTATTTGTTGGTCTTGTTATTTATTTTTTCAGTTAACTTTGCAGATGGCTGTCATTTGTGGTCATTTTCCCTTGAAAATATTTCTACTTATGGGATGAGTTTAATGTTTAATTCAAAAATTATTACACAGCTTATTTGATCTGTTCCCTAAAACACAGAAAATCTAAACATGACATTTGTCAGCAAACACTGAACTGGATGTCACTGCTTGACGACACTTGCCTTTGTCATACAAATAATTTTTGAAATTACGAGCTTCTTGGGTGCAACAAGGTCTGCTAACTAGATCTCACGCGGATTTCTCCTGACTGGATCTGACCATGGCAGCTTGGGTTCAAGGATTGTATCAGCTTGGGTCCCACCTGAAAAGCACCTATCTGCTCGCAGACCCTGGCTGACCAAGAGAACAGTACAACTGCATTCATATGTATGCAAAAGACTGCATTATTTGAAAACAAAATGTCTTGTAGAGAGAGAGGAAATACTGTGAAGGTCTATTTTTGCTGTGTCTTTTCTCCCATAGCTCTGCAGGACATGCTGTACTGCCTCCTGAAGGTGGAAATCATCATACCCCAGGAAACGTGGGCTCATCCCCAGGCATGCAAACTTAAGGAACAGTAAGATGGAAAACGTTTGCTCTTTAGAGAAAAAAAGATTTAAAGGTGCAATACCTGTAAATATGCCTCCAACAATAGCACAGACTCCCGTAAGAAAATGTGTAAAGGGCCTAGAACGAGGAAAACAATTTAAACAATCACCATGAGCTCAGATATCAAAAGACAGCTAAATAGACAGCTAAATAAGAATCAACTAATACAAACTAATTCATAAGTATAAAAGTATTACTACATGAGTAGTAATAATAATATAAAAGTACTAAATGAGTATATACTGCATAAATATTAACAGCTATCAACAATTTTAACAATTAAATAACCCCTATCAGCAACAGGAAGTAGTCCCTATTTTTCCCATCCATTTTTTTACTGAAGAATGGCACTATATGCAGTGCACTCCAAAAAGCTGAACTGCAGCCTTGGGAGGACAGAGCTGAAGGATGGGCTCTTCATTTCTAAGATTTCAGCCACTCCCGCTCAGACAGAATTCACAACTGAAGGCAGGTATAACACAGAAACAAAATGTCCAAGCATTTATTAATGCTAATACATTTTAAGGTGTCAAATTTAACACTGCCTCATTATGATCACAAAAGATTTGACAGCCACAAGCCGCTCTGTTTCCCTGCAACCACAAGCCTCTGATTAACTAAGGACACCGAAAGAAGAAACAGGTTTCACCCTGACTACAACACACAGAAACATTACAGGAAATGCAGAAAAATGCATTGGGTCAGGGTGAGTGCCACCATGGGTGCTAGTAAGATGTTCTCTGGACAGTGATAAATACAAGAAACTGCAGTTTAATCAAATGGTTATGCTACATAAAACCAGGAGACACCAGGTCTTCCCATTAAGGGACTTCCCAAATTGTTTAATGCTGGATAAAGAGATACCTGGATAACTTTCTTCAAAGTTCAGACTTGTGTCTTAGGCTTGCAAGGTTTTTTGGAAAGAGAAAGAAAAGAGTTGGGACATCTTTTTCTCTTCATCAAGAGAGACCTTCCATTCTTGTTTTCGTCAACAGCCAGTCCTCAGGCTGCCACAGGAGAAGCCTGCTACAAAGTGTAGCAGTAGAGTAGCAAAAGGAGATGGTTCTTATGGGGGAAATTAGTGTGAACCATGAACCATTTTGTTAGACTTCAGCTCACCAAACCAATTTACTTCTCCATCTTGATACTGAATTCAGATGCTCCAGGTAATAGCAGAAACCCTCAAATCCACTTTAGGTCTTTGCACTGAGAGGAACTGCATTTGGGAGTGCCCCTTCATCTCTGCTGCCTATGAGGCGGGGTTGGATCACCTTAGGGAGTCTGCGCTGCGGCATCTAAATGAGGCTTGTGTTTTAAGCTACACAAAAAGCCAAAATCAGTATAGGGTGAATGTGAAATAAAAATAAAAAGGTCTCATACCTGTGTTTCTCTGTCAGCTTCACCATCATGGGAGAAAGCTCATACAGCACAAACACACCAGGCAGACCTTGGTCTCCTATTAGCCCATTGGCTATTTTCTCATGCCGTGTAACTGAAAACTGGTTTGTCCTTACCACCTGGTAGAAAACAAACATAAGCATATTTTGTTAGCAAGGAAGAGGAAAGGCTTCTGAAACAAGAGCTCAGTGGACCACCTCAAGCAGACCTGTCCAACCACTTGTGTGAGAGCTGAGCTTAAACACAGTTTTTAATGGCTGTAAAGAGCTCCACTAACACAAATCTGCTTTTACTACCGGGCTACATCTAGTCCACTTGCCAGGCTTGACTGCTTTGGTCTTTGCTGGCTGGTAACAGCACAAGCTGTTCTTGACCTCCACTCCCAGCCCCAGCTGGAGGCCTGCTCGCAGCTCGCCCGCCACAGAGGCCTGCAGTGCACCTTCCTGCAGGGCTGGCCTTGCTGGTTCTGCTCTCGACCCACCAGCTTTGCCCACAGTAAAAATTTTATTCTCTTTCTGACAGTTGTATTTTTGATGCCTAGGCTACTATTGCATTTGTCCCTGGTGGAGGTCTGAGTCTTTACATTTGACACCAATTTGCTTCAGTCGGAGTCCTTCTATTTTGATCATTCAGCTTTTGTCCATGGTACTTTAAAATTATTTTTTCCCCTCATACACCAAGTCCATGTCATTGTCTGAAAATCTGTTGTACATTTAGAGTTGTTTAGGAGATAGGATAGACATACAGCAAATGGTTTAGATTCCAGAAGTTCTTAAATGGCTGATCTTGGGTTTTTCCTCAGAGAACACTTTCAGGATCTCCTTTGACTTCCCCTGAGCATGCACTATGCATCCCAAACATGAGGAAATTGCTGTGGTAACTTTAAACTAGGTGGTATAGAGGCTGAAATATATTTCAGATGAACTCCACAGAAATTGTTATTCTTGTTAGGGTTGTTTACATGAAGAATGTCAAATGATTTGTGTTGCTTCCACCAGCTCCAATAAAGAATGTGGTAGGAATCAGAACATGAGCACAAAGTCTTTGAAGATTTTGTATTTGTTCTAGAAAGTGAGGCAGTGGATTAACTACTACGACAAATTAAAAATAAAATCTAAAGAATGCTATTCAGAACAATGAAACGTTGATTATCCCTACTGAACAGGAGAGACTTGAAGCCACCAGACACACAGATTTGTTTAGAATACACAAATTTTAAAATGTACAAAACTGCAAAGAATTAAGGAGAAATACTTTCTTTGCACAGAATTATGCTGCAGGCTATAAGAAAGAACCAAGTAATACTGAGGCTACTTCGCTCTTACAGCTATGGCACCAGCAACAAGAGACACATGTATAACCACAATAGATATTATTATATAAGAAATAACTTGACCTCCTGTGTAAGTGAATGTATGTGCACAAATACAGGATACAAGAATAACATGTAGATATTTGACATCCATAAAAACCCCAGATCAATTGGAAAAGGTACTTACTTCACCATCTACTTTCATATACACTGTGGGGACCACTTTGACAAAATACTGGAACATCATGGAAGCTATAAGCAAAGTCAGAGACACACAATGAAAAATCAACTGAATTAAATGGTAAAGAGCTATAAAAGTTTAATTGACAGGACAGGCAGGCACAGATTCTTTTTTTTACATGAAATTTCTCAAGAAGTATCTCTTTGTACAATAGCTACTGGAGGTGTTCAGTGAAAATGAAATTAATGTGACACCAGTTTTCCTGTTTCCGAAGTGGATCCTGTTCCTTACCCAAACAGAAATGAAATGAAGCACCTCTTTTACTTTGATTAAATGGAAGAATTTCTTTGAACCAGGTAGTTTTACCAGTTCAACTTTTCCAGAAAAATCTTAGGCTAACATAGGGACACTTTTCTATTTAACAGCATGACTGTAAGAAAAGATTCTCCATTCTAAATAGGTATCCTATATCGGCTTAATTAACAACATGCTTATTTGTGTAGAAACATGGTGTTCATCATATGAGGAGATGAAGAAAAAGCCTTGGACCAATGGAGAAAAAAAACATTAACTCCTTCAGCTGAGAACAGCCTGTTCCTTTAGTTCTCTTAATAATAATGGAAGGTAGCAGTCACTTTGAGAAACTTTATGAAATTCCCATAAAAGAACATTATTCCTCAATTTCTACTGAAGGAATAACTCTCAAATCTAACAATGAACATTAATTTGACCTACAATCTTTTTCTTTTACCTTTTTTTTTTTTTTTCAAACTGTATGTTCAGTCCTACCACAACTCCACATTCATGTAAGATAAGAATTTTAACACCATTTCAATGCAAATTACCTCTTTCACCAAGCTTTGCTATATAACAATAACAATAACACAAATGCAAAGACTTGCAGACTGTAGTGCATCTAAAAAAATTACTGATCTCTGCAGTGGCATATGAAGTGCCATGGTCAGTATCTTTCATGAAAAATAAAAGGAGACAAACATGGACAGATTTGTCCCAGAAGAAGGTATCTGTTTCTGAAATAGCACACAGTGGAAAAGTTTTATGCAATGCTGCCAGGGTTCTCACTACAGATTGGGAACTTTGCTTCTGTTCTCTCATAACACTAATTACAAATACTTAAGAGGAGACATCTGTCAGCTGGCTTTTACCTTGCTGTGCAGTGACATCTGTCCCATCCAGAGGGTTCACAATGCCTGGATAATCTCTTCCAAATGAGAGATGCTTGATGTAATGTGTCATATTGATCTGAAACACAAATGCTAATAATTCAAACAACTGCACAGCATCCCAGGTAAAGGTAAGAGGCCTGGAGTTAATTGTTTTTATCTTTTTCTTCGAATAGCTCTAGAACAGAGCAAGGTTCTCCCTTAATTCTGCAGTTCTTAATAGTAAATTGCAAAGCACCTGCTCTTCTCATTAGTTGTGGGAGATTCCAAAACTTTGTGGAATTTCTCCCCTTCCTGTTGGAAATCCCCAAATCCTAGTGCTTTTCCCTCCCAGCCGCGGAGCAGGCTGCCCCAGCAGCACCATCCCCAGTGGTGCAGGTAATGCTGTCACCTGCCCTGCTCCCAGGGCAAGGGCAACTCCAGCAGACCTAGAAGCTGCTGTGCAAAGGGCATCCCTAGGGGACGGGGAGGCACGGGTTCATAGCCAAGGAGGTAGCACTACGGGGTCTCAGGAAGAGGGAAAGAGGCTTGCCAGGCCACATGACATTCCAGAACATACACCAGATTTCTGTGTGAAAGCAGGTCCTAGATTCTCCTCAGACTGAAAAAGCTTAGAGACAGCTGCTTTCAACATAGCAATGGGAAGAAAATCCAAAAGGAAAACAGATTGAGAAAACTGGGACACTGTGTCTCGGAAACACTTACATTATCAAGTCCAAAGCTCTGGAGATCATGAACTGTAACAGAAAAATAGTTCAATAATGTAGTTCAGATAATGGCATCAAGCAGGTCTGTTTATCTTATTTAAGTTTACGAGGGAGCTCCCTTGCTAAAATGGCAAGAAAATAACTTGGATTTCTCTCTTACTTGCAGTAGGACACATGACAGATAAAACTGTTGTAATCCTCCTTCTCACATTGACTAGCCACTGCTAGAGCAAAGGAAAGTAATTTTAATTTAGACGTAATTCAGATTAATCATTTCAGTCCTCACTGGAATACATTCTTAATGTGGCAGAAAGAGCAAGCTTGCGGAGGTGAGCAAGGATAATTTCACTACGATCTCAATCATTCACTGATAACCATTTTAGATTTTGCCTAGCTCCTTTAACACTAGCAGAACGGATCTAAAGAAACAACTGAGCAGAGCTTCTGCCTTCAACAGTGACACAGGAAAAGTCCCCAAAAGGAATCCTCAGCATCTGAGCAGCACAGCACTCCCACCAGTCTCGTCATTGCTGCCCACTGCACATAAGGAAAAGCAGGGTCTTTGCAGGGACAGCTGAGTTCAGTCTCAGGATGGAAGTATAACTTACATCTAAAGGGCGGCATCGTTCCCACAGGCGTAGCCAAAGTTATACATCCATCCTAAGGCAGCCAGTCTCTAACAGGCTGCGGCACATTTTGACAGGTAGATTCACGTGCTCAGGAAGCCAGATTTCACCTTTCATCCTAGCAAAGAAAACCCCAGTTTGGAAACTGTGGGCTATGAGTTTATGAGCCAACTCCATCAGCTCATAAAGTTCTGCTATATTACTAATGAAGATCAAGAATGCTGCTCTCTGAAAAGGATTTTGATACACGGTCTAGCACAAGGAAGGCTGCAAAACTAAAGAATTGACTGAAACTAACCTCTCCTTTAAAATAAACATTTATTTATCATTTATTTATTTATCATACTTTTTTTCTACTAACACATTTCTATAAAAAAACAAAAGTTTTATTTGTATAAATAAAACTCACTAAAAATATAAAACTAAAAGCATAAAACTCACTAAAAATACATGCATGCAAAACACAGGCTGTACTGTTAGAGCAGGAAATGCTATATATACCCTGCCTTCTACTTTGATCGAGGGAAACCACAATGCATTGCACGACTTAAATATTCAGCACTCAGAAACTAAGGCTGCAGCCAGTGGAATGAAGGCACTGGTTTTGCATTACAGAGACACCATTAAGTTAAGTGCCCAGAACTGCACCGACTTCAGGTGTTCCCAATTCTCCTCCTCCCTGTTCCTGCTGCAGGAGGCTGCGTGTAGCCCTTCCGCCGCCACCAGCACAGCCATTTGGGTGGAAGCAGTTGGATCAGAGCACCCATTTCTCTTATAAAAAGACCACAAATTTGGAATTACAGGTGAAATCAGCAATGGTGGGAGGGAGAGGAAGGAGAAGTGGTGATGGGATTATACTACACTGTTTTCATAATGAGTTAAAAGAAACACCCTGTTTAATGTTGCAATCAATAAAACATTATGCACTTGAGAGAAGCTGTTTTAGGCACTGGAGAAGTGGAGGCTTTTGTACTTCACCAGTAAGCTAATACTCAGCTAACAGTAAAATCCTACTGCGATTCTAGCTATAGATGATCTGCATTTAAGCTGGACTACTAACGAAACAGCCTTTGTGCTCTAGCTGAAACACGAGCATTGCTTTACTGGAGGCAATTTGTGCAACCCGATCAGCTCCCAACTAAGGTTAAGGACACAGCTGCGCACGCGCTTGTGCGAACACGCGGCAGCGATGGCTACAAGCCCCCAGCACGGAGCGGGGCAAGAATCCTTTCCGGGACGGGACTGATGGCCTACACGAGGTTCTGGGTTTTTCCAGTTTTGGTGCTTTAGCAGTCACATTTGTCAATGTGTGGAGGGGGAGCCAAGTGCTAGCGAGGCTGAGGAATCTTCCAGTAGCACCAGAGTGTGGGAGAGGCTCCAGAGAAGCATGTGAGAAGGACCAGTCACTACCTACCACGGCTAAACTAATTTTACCTTATGTATGACTCATTTTAAGAGTTGTAGCTATTTAAAATGCAATTTCTTCATACTGCTCTGTTATCATGTTCCATATGTAAAGCGCTGATTAATCAGTTTTTATAAAATGCTTCTCAAATAAATGATTTAAAATTCTGAAAAAGCCTCAGCCTCTAAAACAGTTTTCAACCAGACTAAAGGTTTATTTATCTTTGATCACTGAGGCTTATGCTATACAGTCTGGGTTAGAGATAAACATTTAGCTAACCATGGATTTCTTAACATAAAATAACAGGTTATTTAGCCTACCGAGGGAAGAAAACCAGCAAGGAAACAGAAGATATTAAGAAACTATCAGATAGGACCAGAGACGGTTATTTCTAAAGAAACCAACACTTTCCTTTCTGTAACTGCAGGGCTTAGTTAGGTAAGATACAGAAACACCTCGAGTTTATCAAGGAATTGATACATTCTTATATAATTTGGTTTTCTTCAGTGTTTAGTAACATTTTAATTAATTTTAAGAAGTGCAGTCAGTCTGGGGAATTCTCCCCACCTTCTTTTTCTGACCTGAAAAACTACAAAGCTTTCTGGGTGATCTTAAAATCTGGTTCTCAGCCCTTTATTTGTAAAACTGGGTAACAGCACTGCCTACCACTAAGGATTTTTAAACCAAATACAGTAACATTGCAAGGAACTCAAGACACAGCTACCTAAACATGCTGCTCCAAAGTGTGTTAGGACACCAGGTTTTAACCTGGGGATGAATTTTCTTGAGGAAAATATCTTACAGGAACGCAGTGGTGTAGGAAGATGCTGCGAGAGGGATAAGGACGCACCATGAAGAGGGGACTAAGGCAGGCAGCAACAGTGAAAGCAGTGCAGCTGGGGGAGGCAATTGGAGCCTGAGCCCCTCTGCCAGGTGTTTAAACATCAGCTGCAAACACTGTGATTCTCTCATCCCTTAAAAAAAAACAAAAGGGAAAAAAACAAAAAACTTATCTCCCCACTCCTGCCCCAAACCTTCTCTTGAGTATTCTGCAACTAGCAGGCTTGGTGCATGAATTCTCAGCAGAAACTCTCTATCATGTTGTCAAAATGAGATTAAAAGAGATAGTTATCCCATCTGATTCCCAAAGGGAAAAGTCTCTCCAACTTATTGCCATGCCCCTCTCGATTATGTTATTCGCACAGAAAAACTAATAATTCACATTATCTCTAACAATGACATATTACATATTAAGATCATTTAAGTCAAAGACACTCAACCATTTTCAGCTGGTGATGTCATTTACCACATAAGAATGACATGGCATGGGTCTCCTTACAGCTTTTAGGAAATCAAATCCCAGCCTAGATCAACAGCTCCTCCCAAAGGAGATTCGGGGCATAACAAATAACAGAAATGCAATTAGTTCTGTAGTAAAGCATTTTGAAAAAGAAAGGATATAGCAACACTTACTCTCAACAGCGTGCACTGCAAAAACGAGGAGAGTAGGAGAGAAAAGAGAAATATTCAGATCCTTATAATGCAAATCAGAGATTCAGATATAGCAGCATTTAAAACTCTTACCAAAAAGAGGAAGAATAATTGCTTTTGCTAGTGTGTTTTCTAGGCCACATATAAAGACTCCCTAGCTATCAAAAGAACTGATAAATGGACCAGCAATCACTGAAAGAGTAACTGAGACACAAAAATGCAGGGAATTAATCACTAAAAGAAAAAAATACAGTGGGATGTCCATATATTTCAAACAAGCTCTAAAGAAGCATCTCAGACAACAGTGCTATTCAGATTCCATTTCTTTCAGCCCCTTCGGGGAGTGGAAAGGTTATTTTATGAGCAACCAAAGCCGTGTGGAAGTGTAGCCCAGCTGTACATTCACAACATATTGCCATTCCAGGCTGGATAACAGGTAACACATTTTTCTCTCAAAATCCTGTGCTTCTTTCACCATACCTAACATACAGGTACAATGGAAAGCCATGAGGTTATATTTTTTCATTCTGTTGCAAGATCCCAACAGAAGTGAATACCTGGAGGGCACCTGAGGGCAGATAAAATGTATATGTGGACAACATATCTCAAAGAATATTCATTGTGGTTGAGTAACCTCCGTTTCTTCAGTTTCAAAAGATTGTTTGCACATGCCTGCACCACACAGGATTAACAGTAACTTCCACAGCTTTACACCTGCTTGGAGATGGGGCCTGAATCCTTCACCCAGCAACTCCTTATTCACTCTGCTAAATGCTACATCTCTGGTGAGGCTTCTGTCACCACATGTGTTTTGCTACAGAGGAAGCGTGCAGAGCCTCCAGACAGCTGCTCGGCAGCTGTTGGGCATCCCCAGCAACTCATTCACTTTGAGCTCTAGTAAATTGTAATCTGCTGGCAAAGGGAAATGTTAGTTTTGTGGTCTCAAAAGCAAACGCGGTACATCAGTAAACAGCTTGTCTATCTACATGGAAACAGATGACACTTATCAGCACCGCCATAAGCAACCTCTGAGAGTTTTCCTATCAGCATAAAAAGAGTCCTGAGCATTCTTGAGGACAAAATACCTAAGCAGGTATCAAAAAGCAGCGCAGTCAGTGCTAGCCCTGCATGTGTATTAGCTCTGTCTCATGTTATTCTATTTTCTGCAGGGGAGAGGGGGAGGAAATTCAACTTGCTTCTACCCAAGAGAGTGATTACAGTTTTGAAGATGATAATAGCAACCACATGACAGATATGGAAAAGCTCAGACCACAATTACCCTTGTGATCATAATTACTCTGTGCTGCTCACTAGGACCCTTTACTTTGTTGTGAAGATGCCTGTGGAGTTTCCCATTTCTGGAGAGCTGGAGGATTACAAGAGTAACCCTCGGGGCAAGGAGAGAGCATCAGCACATGAAACTGAAGAGCTGATCTCCCAGCTGGAATATCTGAATAACACCCAACAAAGAAGGGACTTAAGTCTAATCAACAGTTGCACAGACATGATATAGTCATGCCAAAGTGTGGCAAGGAGAGTGGCACCATGAATGAACTTCCTGTACTATTGACATTCATGTTAACTCCCTATTTCCTAGTTCAAATCAGAAATACAGCAGTGAAGAAGGAAGCAACACCAGGATCATCTATCGCCTGAGGAATCTGGCATTAAGCACTTTCCAGAAGTCAGCACAGCCTGAGTGTGGGAATACTCAAGCTCAACTCAGTAGGGAAAACAAGATAGTGGCAGAAATACTGTCAGCCATCACAGTTTTACGTCAAATAGGTCTGGCAGAATTAGTATTTTATGGGATTGTTAGGGTGGTTGATGACTTCTCTTAGGTGTGCAGCTTTATCCTGCATGACAGTCTCTTAAGCATATTAACAGGACTTAGCATTAATGTAGACCTTATTAAAGGGATTAAAAATCATGCAGACACAAGTTCTAACAATGAAATTATCACTGAAAAAAAAAAGTTATTTCCAAGGAAGGTCTTAAGAGTGCTGCCCTATGACCAATCCTAGTCAAAGTCTTAGTGAGATATTAAAGGCAAATACAAAACCTCTGACTGCAAATTCTTTTTATACACACACACACACACACACACATATAAGGATTACAAAGAAAGCTTACACTGTGATAAGGTGATAAGAGTCTCAGCTTCATATATAAAACATGGCATCTGAGCTGACCGTTTCCCTTAAACTGGGATATAGTGGGACTCTGCTTGGTGATGCCATGAAAGCCTTGCACAGCAACAGGATGAAAACAAGGGAAAACAAATGCTGGGTATTACTAAAAAAGTAAGAGAAGAAAAGTGAGAACATCATCATGTCACTGCCTACAACATTAGTTGGATGTTCTTCCTGGGTGCAGTTCTGGCACTTCTGGAGAATTGGAAGAGATCCAGAGAAAGGCAGCAAAGAAGCTCAGGGGCTGAAGGGTTTCCACAAAAGACCAGCTGAGTAGGCTGGGACTCTCCAACTGAGGAAAGACGTGATCTATAGAATGGCCCAGGAAAGATCCATGACATGAGAGCGGCAGGGAGAGAGCAGGCAGGGATCATTTTCCAAAGGATGAACAAAGGCCTTCAAATAAAGCTAGTGGCAGCCAGGCTGCAACAAATGAGAGGAAGGAAAGCTTTTTTTTGTTGTTGGTTTTTTGTTTTTTTTTTCTTACAGTAGAATAGACCTGTTAAACTCCTTGCAAATGGCTGTTTAAATGTTTAGATGGGCTCATGTAAGATGGGAAGAGAGCCACTGATGGCTCTCTAGAGACTGCAAGAGACTCAGGAAAACCCTTGAGCTGAAAAACGTTGCACATTAAGAAAAGTATTAAGGGCCTTTTTTTCCTGTTATGTAATACGAAAAAGCTCCCACAAAGCCCACCTATATCACCACCTCTCCGGCTCCTTTTCATTGCACTTAAACCCATCAACGCTCATAACTCTGCCTCTGAAAAGTCTGCAGGAATTTTCTACTTTTCAGCTGTACTTTCGCTCCATTGTCCATATTATTTTTAACTCAGTAAATCCAAGACTTCTGGGGCAGATGGATTAGGGATATCCGACCTTGCCCACTCCTCTAGGGTACACACACCACAGAGCACTTCGCTCTGTGTACAGCCAGTTTGCATTCGTGCCTAATATAGAGAAAAGGTGCAACGGAGAGATATTTCTCATTAACATAGACATATGATGTAAATACTAGCTGTGATAAGGCTGCTGTTGCCATGCTAATTTAAGTATATATATATATACAAAAAAAAGTGCAGAATTAAGTGATTTTTTTTTAGACTTACGCTGCTAAAAAAAAAAAAGATAAGATTTCTGCACAGAAACAATTCATTTTACCTGCAGAAACCATGCCCAAAACCTTGCTTGTTTTCATTTTCCCCAAATAACATCGATTACTCTTCTTCCCAGTGATCTTTACCTCAGAGGTACAGGTCACTACAGATAATTATGGGAAGGGGAATCAGGAATTAAAGTTCTTTGTGAAACCTTGACTACAAATTTCACACTTCAAAAACTCAATCACAGCAACTGCAAACGTTTCATTAAGTCACATAAGTATTTTCAGTCGAGTTCATGTTAAAGATTCAAGGCATAAACTACCTACCACTACTCATCCAGTTACTTTGTATTTACATATGCTTGAGAAGTCCTTTATAACCTGAGAAAGCTCTTTATAAATTAAATTTGTCTTGCAAGTATTTAATTACTTTAAAATTATCTTCAGATATTCTCTAAAATATCTCTTCCAGAAATACTCATAATTTGGGTTCTGGACTGAGCACCTTACTTGAGACTGTTTTACAGCAGAGCAGCAAGGTTTTATGGAACAAGTAAAACTATTTGTGGGCAGTGTCTCATTCTCTTGCAAGTTCCTCCAAGCCCCTGTGGCAGCAGCTCCACAAAATGCTTTCCTATTTGTTCATGATGCTTCTAAACTTCTATAACAGAACTTCAATAATGTTCTCCCCACTATTTACATTTTTTATTGTGGGTGGCAATGCAGAGATAGTCAAAGAGAAAGTACAGATATTCTTTGAAGCTGAAAGGTTACAATAAATAGAAAAGGAAAATACTTTACCATGTACATGAGACTGCTGAAAACTTTTCCCTGGTGCAAAGTGAAAATTTCCAGCTACCTGCGGGAGATACAGTCATCTTTCATTAAAAAGTCTGAGTCCAAATAAATAAAACAATATTAGCGCTAGGGCATTTTTTTCCCCCAAAAAAGCAAAATAAACCAACCAACCAAAAAAACCCCAAGATATATTAAGCAAGTCACTTTCATGGGTGACAATATCAACATACTTGTGAATCTTCCGCACCACATTTTGTGATAAGTGGCTCCATATTTGTTTGGTAGCCAAGAAAGGACAAACCACAAAGTCTAACCGAGTAAACAAAAGATTTAAACTCCAGAAAAGAAGAATGTGGGCTCCAGAAAGGCTACAAGATGTGCAAAACCAGGGAGCTAGGTGAAGAAGAAAAATGGGCCTGAATCTAGAATGTATTTGGGTATGTAATCTGTATGTCCAACTCTTCTGGGTTCAGTAACTCTCCACATGACAGGTTAGTTATATAGTTACTTGGTATATCTAGTATTTGGTTTTAATGTACCAGTTGCCCAACACAGGCAAGCAAATGCATCCGCATGTCTGCACCATCTCTGACCACTTTCAGCTTTAACAGGTATGTCCAGTAGTCTTTTCTCTATTGGTTTTATAAGGAAGGTAACACTTCACTTATTGCAGCACGACTGTTGGCAAGTTGCGGATTACTGATATCTCCCAAAATGTCTCTGTTTTAAGACTAAGAAAACAGATGAGACAATTAGACATCAAAGTAGTGCTTCCCATTCTCCAGAAAGCTATACAACAGGACTTGCTAGGTAGTAGGAAAAACTAAGCTTCTCTATGCTTCCTACCAGTCCACGCAGTGAAACACAGAGAACTTTCTGCTTTCACTGCTTGACTCTCCTCCTGCACCCTTTTATGGACACAACTGCTTTTGGGAGCCCAGGAATTCTTGTGCTACAGTACTGTGAACACCAAGGCTGGAAAAGGAAACGAACACTCAAACTCTGCCCTTTCAAAGCCATCGCTCCCACAAAGCAAGTTAAAATGAAAACCCATCTCTCACCTTGTTGACTTCTAGGAAACCATACACTTGACAGCCCTCATTCTTCTGCTCTTGCATTTTCTGGCTAAACCCTTCCCTCTTGCACTGCTCTATGGTGTCTGGGTTCTTGAAGGCCCAACCTCGCCGCCTGTAGGCTTCTCTGACATCATCACAAGTATTACAGCACCTGCAAAACCACAAACAACATCTCACTACTTTTATCACTAGATTAAAAAAAAGTTTCTGCTCAGAACATGAATCCTGGGTGGATTTTTATTCCACAAAGCAATAAAGCAGGTATCAGTGACCAGACCTTGAAGGGTTGCCTAATGCTGCTGAAAGATCAAGAATTTTGAACTACTTGAGATTTTGACACAAGTATACAAGTTATTTTAACGGTCTTCTTGAGTCAGAAATGGGCTTTGTCTGTCCACACAGCCATGTCACTCCTTTACAAAGAAACTTCCAAAGCTGCCATATGTGTCCCACAGTCCTGACAAGTTTATAATCTCCCAATGTGAACATGTGTCCCAATGTGTGACTATTTAAATTCCCATTCTTCTCAGTTTTTAGGTCAAGGCAGATAAAATTACAAAACTGCAGGAACAGCTAATGGGAAACTCTCTTCATTACTTTTCTACCACTGAAAAACATCTTTGTCATCAGAAAAAAAAAACCACTCTTTTGTTTCATGTTTTGTTGAATAGAAGAAAAAGCTGAAGGGCAGAATCATGAAACCCCCATGTGGAAACATTTTTGAGAAAAAGGGAGCACAGTTCCACATGAGCTTAAATAAGACTGCAGACAAACTAGACAAGCTAACTCTGCACATTCCTGACAACCATGAGGGCAGCTCACCAGTTATATCTTCAAAAGACACACCTGCAACTACAACAGTATTCAGAATACTCTGAACACGGATGTCCAGGATTTAATTCCATGGACCTTCATACAAACTCTGAAAAGAAACATGCACGCATCATCGCGGTAGTAATCTGAGTGCTAAGAAGAAATGTATATGCAGAAAGAAAGGTGTAATGATTACCGGATGTCCTCTGACTCAGCCCCGTAACAGCTCTCACAACGATCAGCGTCTAAAGAACTTGGATCAAACACTTTTTCTTCTTCTTTTCCCAGCTCTAAAACAAAAATTGCATTCAAAGTGAGAAGGCATATCTAGGAAGAGCACGGTGTACTTCTGTTTTCTTCTACATCAGTGCCTGATCTAAACTCAAATGCAAGGACTGTGAAATCAAAGCTATGCCCTGCATCAAAAGCCCTTATGAAATACTACACATGGAGGCTGCTAAGGTGAGAAGCACCTTATCAGTGCCATACCTGCCAGCTCAAGAGTATCCACCACAGAAAGAGCTGGTTACCTGTGAGCCTTGCTGTAGCACGAGTCAATACGTTGCTCACATAAAAGCTTTGATAAAACATTCCCTAAAATAGAGTCATCAGTAAACTGTGACTGATACAGAACTCCCTGCATACACAAAATTTGAAACCGTCCTCAAATTAGTTAAGACAACAGCACATGACACATAATCTGGTCCTAACATGGAAGCTGGCTGTGTTAGGCTTAGAAAGATGCAACACATACACACTGCTCCTGCTTGGTTGGTTGTTTCAACTGCTGTATAAAAGGAAAGTCAGAAGTAACACAAGCAGTGACTTAAAGAACATCACTCTGTACCTTTCCATGGGCTGCATGTGTGTATCTACTGGAACAAGTGCGTTACAGGCTCTTCTGTGCTGTCTATAAACAGTTGGGTCTGGTTCTGTGCAAAGCAAGATCACAGCAGGAATCTCCTGTCTCAAATACAGTCCTCCAAGACTGCAACGCTGACAGCGCGCACACTCACATTAACAACTGCACCCTAAAACGCTCCAAGAAATTTCTATCTTCTTAGTGACTTAATAAATCTGCCCATGTCTGTGCTCCAGGTATGCTGGATGTGCCACCTCCGTATGGCCATGGTACGTACACTCACACCAAAACAAATATGAAAAGTGTGTAAATTTTGGAGTAATTGCAAGCCAAGGAAGTGATTCTGTGAAGTCTGTGTCTTAAGTTTCATTTTTTTTTTCAAAAACATTAAGAGAACAATGGTTTTCATAATAGAAGGCTCTCTTAGAACCAGGGCATTTCACCCCAGGAATCCTGAAGAGACCATGTCCAGAGAAAGTCTTAGATTAAAAATGCTCTCTAAAGCCCTTCTGCACTGCCTTTATAAGCCCCAAAATTACAGCTCCAGTGATAAATTACTACAAGGAGGGGAATAGGATATATGGTCTGATACTGTTGAGAAGATAAAATTTTATTAGGGACTTGGTTGTTAAGACTGAGAAATAAAGAGCAGGTGCATGAGGTGAATCCTAAGTATGGGCATATTTCATATTAACTACAGAAAAAAGTTTTAAATGAAAAAAACAGAATGAGTGAAACATATGAAACCAGTCATTAACCTTACCCATTATTTCTTTAATCAAATAGTTTATTGCAGTTATGATCAAGCAAATATAAATCATTAGTAAAATAAAAACCCATAGGAAAATTTATTTCAGGAAAATAAATTAAACAACTGTGAGGGACTTCTTTTCTAAAGCTTACAGAATATACACGAATTGAAATGATTAATTATTTATACAGTAGGCATTGCTTTTCACCTTGTAATTACATTAAAAGATGCTCTCAGAAAATATAGCTGCACAGTTGTTACTTTGTCAAATTCGAACACCTTTTGAATTTGAGCAAGAACAGTGTACATCAACCACTGCTCAGTGTCTTTCGAGGCATGTTACCCAATAATAATCTCTTTTAACGCAGCTAACAGCTGTCAAATGAGCTGTCTCAAGGACAGGATCCAAAGGTAACACACACACAGTTTACATACTACAAAAAACCCTCACTGCATAAAAATCCACATGCAGTTTCTTGCTTTTTACGTGGCCCTCAATTTGCATGCAGATCAGACATATCAAACTGCAAAATTTTGTCTGTAGTTAAAAGAGAAGAACCACCAAATAGAAAGACAATCATTTATGATCATTCTATATAATAAGAATTTATCTAAGCACAGAATACGAACTAGCACAAGAATTATGAAATTTTGTAGTTATTGCCTATTTTAGAAATAAAATAGTAGGAAAAGTACCCAGAAATTATTAAATTTTGCATATATTTTGCTAAAGAGATGGTGATTATTATTATAGGTGCAATTTAAATAACTGACTGAATGAAAAGAAACTGATAATTATACAGTTTAAGGAAGACAGGTGGATTCTTCTGAACAAACTTACAACATGGGGTATAAATAATTTCATGTGAACTGGCCATGCATACTTTTTCAAGTCAGTAAGAGGAAATAATTTGCTATGATTTGCTTTTTTTTAATTATTTTTTTAAGGTAAAATAAGTTGCTTCCAGGAGTTCCTCTTTCTCTGCACCAAGCAATTAGAGAAATAAGCCCAATGGAGCAAGCCAGAGGCAGACTGCTAATACACATAAGGCAAAATGTTAATAGAAAGTTAGAATCAGAAAAGACATTTTTGCGCCAAAACATTTAATTTGTAATCATAGTCTTTGAATACAGAAAGGCTGCTAGGCAACACAGTAACTGAGTTAACTAAATATATTTATCAGATATTTATCAACACATATGAAACCAAAGACGCAAGTACAGGCTTAAGCACTGAGTCTCTGGAGCTTTCCCTGGAGAGATACACTTTCCTCTAAACAGGTTGCTTCATTTTGTCTGCTCATTGTAATGTAAAGAAATGACCAAACTCAACTTTTGACAGAAGACCTGCATAACTTCTAGTAAAAAAGAACCATTAATTCTGCTGTTTTACTCCTCTACTGCATCTGTGGCTTCCTGTCATAATTTCAGAGTGAGCAGGCAAAAATTTACCTTGCAAAATCAGCAAGTGTAGCAGGAGTTTGCCTGACCTGCCATTTAGAAGATTTGGATGCTATAAACTCCAATTTCAAGAGTTTATGATATTTAAACACTCTTCAGCTGTCAGTTGTTCCTGTGGAAGTCAAACATGCTACAGTGATGGAAAAGAAACCCTAGAGCATCCAACCAAGAAAGGCAGAATAGCACATTACCATGTCTTTCAGCCTCCGGAGTCACCCGATTGCCATCTTTATCCAAACGCTGTTTAAACAGATTGTGCTCTACGTCCAATTGCTGTTCTCCTGCTACGTCCATTGCATCGATGCTTAAATCTGAAACCAGAAAGCAAAGTGGTTTATAAAAGGATATTTTTATGGCCTGGGGCAGTCTGAGGAAACATTCAACCAGTGCAAATACAGGATCTTTTAGCAAGCGAGAGAAGAATATGCCACACTGGAAGATTATGCATGGTTTGGGTCAGGAGCCTTAAAGGAACTAAAATACATGACAGTTGCATCCTTAGTGACCCCTCCAACTATGGGGGTTGGTTTGGTGTAAAACAGCCACAGAAACTGTTACCCTCATGGGTAATATATTTAGGCAAAAAGAAACAGAAAAACAAACAAACAAAAAATAACAACAAAACCATAACCATTTGTACAAACATCAGTCCAGAAGTTAAGCTTGAAACCAGTTGAAAGCTGCCTTCCCACCTTTATCCCATCAGCCCTTCCACCTGCTTCAGCATCAGTGTTTCCTTGTGAACCCTTTTCAAAGGAGATTCAGGTCTGTGATTCTGGTCTGGTACCAAGGGACCTTAAGGCACTTGCTGGCAAAGTGCTCTCATAAAATGTATAGTTTCTCTGTAGAAAAACGGAAGAGGCTTCCAGTGTCTCTGTCCTTCCCACTCCACTTCAAAAGTGAATAAGGTAAAGAGCACCAATATCTTGGGTGGTCAGGAGGAAAGTAAAGTCACTGCTTTTAAAGCCCAGTACACTATCCCCCCAAAAATATTACTACAGAGAGAGGCCAGGAAGTTTAGTAGACTTTTAGATAATTTGCAGAACAGTAACACACAGTAAGGCTTGCAACAAATATTTTAACAAAATTTAAAAATATTAAATCTTCACTCACTTCATTCTGCAACTTTACTCCCATAATCTTTAATACCCTGTTAATACCCATTCCACTTTTTAAAACTTTGTAAAACAGCTGTCACATTACTTTCAATATTTAAGTACAAGAATTATGGGAAAGTTGTCCCTAGTCATGCTTCTTTCTAAGAAGACTCTTAAGGTCTTCAACTACAATACCGTCAGATACGGAATTACAAGAAAAAAAAAAAAAGGTGTTAGCTTTTTCAGTATGACTGAGATTTCTGCCAAGCAATCCGAATTAAGGGGTATATTGTTACCCTCACTTATAATCTATAGAAGTGTTACTGTGACACTGGTAGTGCTAGGATAAGCACCCCACGGGCCTCGCCAAAGTCACTATGTAACCACAAGGAATGACAACTCCTTATTGTCCCGCAGTAAGGACAGCACTGGGTGTGCTCAGCCTTCAGCAGGCATGAAAAGCGCCTTATCCCCAGTGCTCAGAGGTTCACTCACAAGCACAAGGCATATGTGGAAAGACAACGTCTATATTGATCTTCAGTTTATCTCCTCTTGATTTGTCAACATATAATTCTGGATGAACCTAGAAAGAAACAAAAAGGACATGTCATTTGGAAACACATCCAAGGCCCCACTCCCTTGATTTGCCTGGCTCAGGAGCTATGATGTTCAACACATGGGATTTGGAAGACGCTTGGACCAGCAACTTCCATATGTCTGACATAAGTTAAAATTTTACCATTTGCGTTGCTTTTTTAAAAAAACAAGAAAATTATTTTGGGGGCTTAAAATGTGGGACTTTGGGAGGCGGGGAAAGCATCCTGCGGCTGAGTTTTGGGGGTTTTCTTTAAAGCATTCGCTATGCGAAGCCCAGCAGGAGGAGATGCGGAGCGTCTCTCCCGCTGGGAGATCACGGACCGAGGGTTGCCTAGGCTGGGGCAAGCAGTCCGGTCGCCCAAAGCCGCCGGGCAACCAGCGGTGCCGGAGCCGGAGAGGAGGCAGAGGGGCGGGCAGTGGCCCCACAGCCCCGCTCGTGCCGCCCCCCGAGCCCTGGGCGGCGGCTGCGGGCTGCCGAGGGCAGGCGGGGGACGCGAGGGAAGCCGCCACGCACCTCCTTGGTGAGGTAGAACTGCAGCTCCGAGAAGAAGAGCAGCACCATGATGAGCCCGCTCACCACCGTCACTGCCGGGAGACGAGAGGCGCCGTGAGCCCGCGGGGCGCGGCCGCCCGCCCCGGCCCCCCGCCCCGGGCCCCGCCTCACCCAGCGCCCCGCCGCACGTCTTCACCCGAAAGTCCTCGAGCGTCTTGGGGAAGGCATCGAAGCGCTTGAGCCGCCACAGCGCGTCCATGGCGCCGCGCGGCCCGGAACCGAAGCCGCCTTCCGGCGCCACGTGCCTCCGCCCGCCCCAAGCACCGCCCCGGCCTCGCGGGCGGCTCCGCCGGGGCGCGGCTCCGCCTCGGGCCCGGCCCGCGAGGCGGCCCCCGGCAGAGCGGCCCGCGGCTGCTGCGCGCGAGCGCTACCCCAAGGTTCCCCAGATGGGCCCATGCACGAGTGAACCCTAAAGGATCAGTTTTCACCCACTCTGCCATCCTTCCCCCTCTCCCCTGCTCCACATTGAGTTTTGCCTCCCTGTTTTAATGGTCTGGAGCTTCAATGCAAATGGTCTCCAGCAGGTTCCAGAGCTTTTTAGTACTGAAAGAAGAAAAAAAAACCCTACTACCCCTAAATTATCTATTTTGGGCTCATATTTGCCCCCCTTTTGCATTTTTAACACCTTACTCCCTATCTCTCCCTGGAGATTCCTGTGAACTCAAGACTTTTGAGTCTTGCAACACTCTGTAATGTCTCAGCATGAGAAGTGAAAAAATGCTGTTATCCTTTCCCTTGCCTCGTTGTAGAGCGGTAGCAGAGTTCTGTAACATTTAAGTTCTCATTTGTAAACAATACCCAGAAAAGAAGAAACTGTCAATCAAATCTCTCCCTTCTGTTGCCCCCAGAAGACTGATGAGCTCCTCATTGAGTTCAGCACAGAAAGAATTGATCCAAATTTGGAACATAAAAGAATCAGATGAAAAATAGAAAGCCAGGGTACAGACACTTTTTTGGAGAAATAACTTTATTGAAAAAATAAAACATCACGAAAAAACATCTTTATAAACAGTACATAAGTTGGCAGGAATGACCTAACTCTTGAAGGGCCACCTAGGCCCTGACGAGGCATGCCATGATGGAATGCATCAGGAAAGGAAGATGATTTTACCCACTCATCACATTTGTCCCCCTTTTCCAGGCCTATGATCAACCCCATCCACACAGGCTTGTGCCAGTCTGTCCTCCCATCACTGCTCCTGCGGGGTATCTCTCACAGTGAACGCTGTGCTCTGAGCTTTTGTCTTACCTTAGGACTCCTGTTTCCATCAAATTCCTCTGCCATGGTTCACTTGCTGTACCTTGGTTACTTCAGCTCATCACACCTGGCTGTTCTGGCTGTCACATGCAGCGGATCTCTCAGGAGACTGACGGTCCGTAGGTGTTAGTGCGAAGTTATGATTCAGAGACCGATCCAGCTTCTGAGTCTCTGCCTCCAGAACAGCAGCTCTGGGCTCCCTGACCACAGCTGCTAGGGAGTAGGACAGCTCTTGGTGAAGATCTAACAGTTCCTGACTGGTCTTTGCGCAGCACTCAACATAGTCCTGTTTATATTTTCGTTCTTGTGCCAACTGCCTCTGCAAAAGGGACACCTGAAAGAGGCAAAAGGCTAAGCTCAGACAAGTCCACCTTGTTACCATCGCTGTTAGTTCCAAGGTACCATTTCTCAAGAAAAAAAGCACCCTCTAACTCCAGCCCTTACCAAACCTTATCCTTGTTGAATGCAAAGTAGTAAGTTCAGAAGGTCGCACTGAACTGAACTTCGATTATGGTCAGCTTGGTTTCTTTCTGGTGTACCATATACAACACTGAGATATTACATGATATTAAAGTAAGAGATATCTTCTTAGGACTTGGTAAGCCAACTCTTTTTTTTTTTTCTTCAAAAATAAAGATTTGTGCTACTAACACTTTAGTTCCCATTCTTTTCCCTCAGCAGGAGTATCAGTCGCTCAAGCACTAAAACAGAGACCAGTTGCTCAGGCACCAGGTACTGAAGATGATTGTGTTACAATATAGCTAATACTTCACAGCTAAAACATGCAAAATGAACAAACTCTTTTTTTTAACTTTACAGCATTTTTACAGCATCAACGGAAACCAGAGCTGAATTTGATGAACAAGGTCAGGGAAAAAAATTAACTCTAAGAGACTGCTGAGGCTCAAGAAGAAGAATTTCATTCAGCTATCTGTGGTAACACAACTTCAGACACCCAGGATTCCCAGTAAAAACATCCTTAACCAATAACTTGCTGGCTTCAGCAGTATTCTCACTGTTCCAGAGCTAAATATCATCTTCTACTTCACCTACATAAATATTATATGCATTTTGCTCTTAGCATCTGTGAACATTCATATACTCCAGAGGACAAGGGTGTACTTGACCCATAAAGGTATTTGGAAGAGAAATCTGGAGACCTTCCGATATGGTCAGTACCATCAGCACAGGATGCCATAGGGCCTAATAGTTGTAATGCACTTTCTTACAGTGACAAATCAAATACCCTTCCAGTGCTGATGCCTCTCAGTTGAGTATTAGGACCATGATTAACACAGTTCTCCATATTCCGGTGAGTTCAGGTTTTCCCAATTCCCTGCAACCTCCCTCTCCCACCACACACACAACAGACCTGACCATTAGACAAGTCAGAGACTAGAGCTAGATGAACGCTGCTGCTTGGCTATGAACAGCCAATGTTCGAAAATGGGTATTTCCATCACCGCCCTCAAAGATGGGATCCACTGAAACAAAATTTGTGATGCAGCGTTATACAAAATTGTGCCCGCCAGTGGGGCTTCAGCAGATTTTCATTAAAACTTTCCTACTCCTCACCTGTTTCTGTAACTCAGCTAATCGTCTGCAGAGAACACGAGCCTCCTCCTGCAAAGAAAATGCAATTTTCAGTCTAGAGTCTGGTCATGGCCATGGTCTATATTATCTGATATCAGGGCTGTTGCCACTGAGATTTATCATAGTGTCTCTACCTGCTCAGACCTATCACCCACCAAGTAAGATTTTGTTCATACCTGTTCAGAAGCAGGCATCTTATCCCAGTCTGACTCAGCAAGAGAAAAGCTGCACGCATCTGGTAGCGACTGACCACTATAATCCCTCTTCAGCCTCCTCCGTTCACGCTCCACCTGCACATTGGATAGGAGAAAGGGTCACAGAAACCTACCACCAAACAAGGAACGACTGGACCTCTGAATATCACTGTTAAACAGGAGATTTCTGTTCAGACACTGTTATTTCATCAGAGAAAGTTGGGAGCAAAAGCAGTCAAGACTATAGGGAAGGGAGAAAGCAGAAGGAAACAGTTCCTGACATAAGAATATCACAAAAAGACAAATGTGTATGAGAAAACTCGAGCAAGAGAGAAGATACATGAATGAATATGTATCTGTGCAGGCAGTGGAGTGCAGGAATAAAAAAGAAAATATGAAACCGTGCATACGTAGGGGGAAGCAGGTGGAAGGATACAAGTGGGATATAAGAAGTGGACTGCAAAGCACTTTTGGTAGCAATATGCATGTTCCAGAGAACCACGAGGATTTGCAGAGGTAATGAGAGTCAGTTTTACCTGCTCAAGAGTCCTTTTGAGCTCAGTGTTGAGTTGCTTCAGCTCAGTTTTCTCACGTTCCAGTCTTGCAACTGCTTGCTGCAGAGATTCCAGACGTTGCTGCATGAGTTTCTTCTCTGAGAGCCATGATAGCTGCTCTCCTTCTGCAACAGCTTGCTGAGTATACAAAGAGAAGATTATGCGAGCTGGTGCCACGTTAACTTTAGAAGGATTAGAAACAACAAATGGGGGAGACTGAGCAGCCTCTAGGATTGACAGTGCTAAGTCTCTTCCTCTCCTTATCCACAGCCCTCTGTATTCCTAAGAACCTTCCTTCAAAGCTATTCCTCCCCAGCTTTTGGATGAGCACAGAAATACCGCAGGCTTAAGGCACCCATACAAAGTCTTCCTCCCCTGCACTCTGTGTTCTTTCACTCCTCATCTGTGGAGACTTTGTCTGCAGTTTTGTCATGTTCTTGTCACCCACCAAAGATGCATACAGAAGAATTTGAGAAGGAGACAATAACACAGGGAGACTTCCTAGCCTCCAGTAATTTGTAGTTCAGGGACTCCCTAAGCCACACCTGGAGGTGTGGTACTCAACAGTCCTGAATAGATTCTTCTTCCATAGCTTTGTCCATTTTTTTTTAATCTTCATATAAACATTCACTAACTGTCAGAGAGTACCACAGCTTAACACACACTGAATGAAAATCTCTCTCTCTGTTCTTTCCATAAAACCTTCCTGCTAGTTTTGCTCAGTATCTTCTCTTCTGGTTTTGAGAGGGACAGTAAACATTCATTTCCTACTGAGCTCACTTAATGGTTTCATAAAGGTCTATCAGGTTTCTATCTCCCTCTTCCCTCAGTCACTCTTTCGTTTATGGAAGGCTTAGATGTTTATGTTTCTCATATGAAAGCTATTTGACATTTCTTGTCATCTTTGACCTTCACTGTACAATCTGCTGTCTTTAGCTCTACTCTCCTTGGAGACCCAAACCATATGCAACATACAAGATGTAGATGAATCATGTATTTCTGCAGTGATAAAATATTGTTTTTGTTCTCTATTCCTTTCTTCAACATATATCACTGTTTGTTTTCTGACCACTACTGAGCACTAAGCTGTTGTTTACATAGATTTAACTGTAATTCAAAAATCTCATTGCTAAGGAGTTACACATCAGCTCAGAGCCCATCTCTGTGAATATAATGCATATACGATAAAATATTTCAATTTTAATTTCATGTTGAGTGGACCACAAAAGTTTGTATCTTTACAAATAAAGGAGTTATCTCACATTCTTTGGCTGATGAGCAGGACAAAGGAATATAGGTAGGAAGGAGGACTGAGCTGAGTCATGAGCGAGTGGGGTGCCTTTACAAAGGAGGGAATTGCTTCCCATTCCTTGGCAAGGGGGACAAAGGAGTCAGCTGAGTTCAGGTGAGAACTGGTGGAAGGAGGCAGGAGTTTGATATAGGCGGGCCGGGAAGGCTGTAACTGCTGAGTCCCTTGGCCAATGGGGAAAGAAGAGGGTATCCCTCAGTTGGGAAATTAGGATAAAAGGGGGCTGCATCCTCCAGCAATTCAAGAGACCCCACAGGGCTATGCCCGGTGGACTCTCCATGTATTCGAATAAAGTTTTAGGACTCTTCTGTCTCCTTTTTGGACATTCGGTTCTTGACAGCGAGATTTTCCGCACAACATTTATCTTCTGTTTTCAGTTATTTGGTACTGTTTATTTGCTAATTTGTTTCACGTTCCTCTATGGATAGTTCAATATGAGTCAGCTCCTCTGATGTGTCCTTGCACAAGAACCTCCCTAAGTGCCAAAATGCATAGTGAAACAGATATGAAAAAGTCATGTAGTTTTTCTGATATCTGCAATCAAAGTCAAACAACTATGGGAAATGTCACAAGGATATTTTACTGACATCTTAGTTGACTGACGATCAGTCACACCGCCTACCTGAAGGTGAAACCGGTCCTTGTCCCTCTCTGAAACCATGCCCTGCAGAATGGCTATTTCTTCCCTTAAAGACCCATTGGCCATTTCACTCTTACTCAGGGCAAGCGTCAGTGCTTGGGCCTTCTCTTTCCATTCTATTTCTCCACTTTCGGTCTGCTTCAAAATAGCAATCACACGTTCCAATTCCTCCCCCTTTACTTTCCTCTCATCTTCCAGCTGTTGGGCTAGCTCCTTCTGCCTTTTCAGGAAATGGTCCCTTTCCTGGAGAACTTTCTTCTGTTCTGCTTCTTCTTCCTCCCATTTTTGGAGTTTTTGAATTTTTTTCTTTAGAGTCTCTCCTTCATCTTTCCATCGCAAAGCTGATGTTAATTGTTTCAGGAATTCACTCTGCTTCTGAAGTTCTTGCTCTCTCCTTATCAGACTCTTCTCCAAATGCCTAACTCTCTCTCTCTGGTATTTGATCTCTTCATCCTTCTTGACCAGAGTATGCTGAACATGCTGCAGATCTTCTTGAAGACCTCTCATCTCCTCCAATTGTTTTTGCTCACCTTGAGCCTTAGTCTTTTGCCCCCTCTCAAGTGAGATTTTTTCCAGGAGCTCTCTGGGATATCTACTCTCTTCTTTCCCTTCGGTCAGCATAACCTGGAGATTCTGCAAGGTCTTCAGTTCTTCTTCTTTGAGCTGAAGTTTTTGTGTGAGAGTTTCATTGTCTTCATCTCTCCTCTTCATCATTTCCTCCAGCAGACTCACTTGCTTTTGGCAAGATGTTAGTGCTACTTTCATACTTTCTTCACGGAGCTGGTACATGTTAATTTGCTTTGTCTGATTGAGGAATTCCAAACTGTTGCTTTTCATTGTCTGGCTCATTTTATTTATATCCTGTTGTAGGTCCTTGGCCTGCTTGCCATCTAATTCCTTCTGCTCTAGAAGCTCCTGGACATGCCTTTGTAAAGACACTATCTCCTGCTCTCTAGCTTCTAGAGAACATTCAGCATATTCTAGTTTATGTAGTAAAGCTTTAGTCTGCATCACTGTCTCTTCTTTTTGCTGCTGAAGCTTAGAGATAGCCTCTTCCAGAAGCTCTATCTTCCTTTCTCTCTCTTTCAGATTTGCTTCTATTTCTTGAAGATTTGCTTGCTCAGCTTGTGCTTTGTGCTTTTCGTCCTTTTCCTTGTACTCTTCACATTGCTTCTTAAGGGACTTATTTTCTTGCTTTTGTTCCTTTACTGTCACTTTAAGATGTTTCAGAACTTCCCTCTGCTGTTCAGAGTCTCTTTCTTGTTTCTGGAAGGTCTCAATCAGCTCCTTCTGAGATTCAATCATGAATTCTCTTTCTCTCAAAATTGCCTTAGAGTGTTCCAAGTCTCTACGTAAAACTTTTATCTGTTTTTCTGTTTTTAACTCGTATTTCCTTGCTTGTTGCATTTGCATATCTAGGTGCCTGTCCTTCTCTTTTAAAGTTTCTAATGTCTGCTCCAGTTGGTCATGGACAGTCTTTAATCTGGTTTCCATGGCTTTTTCAGATTCCTGGATTTGTTTTCGCTGTGACTCTAGCTCTTGATCTCTTTCAGATAAAGAAAGTGTCACCTTTTCTAATTTACCATGCAGCTCCTGCAGGTACCCATCCTGTTGCTCTTTGTACTGCTGAAAAAATCTTAACTGATGCCTTTGAGACTCAGCCTCACCCTCTCTGTTCCCAAGAATTGCCCGCAGATGTTCTAGGTCTGCATGTAGAGATTTCACTTCTTCTCTCTTAATTTCCAGTTCATGGGCCTGCTGAGCCTGAGACATGAGCTCTAAGCTTTTCTCCTTCAATTTTGTTTTCATATCATCCAGCTCCTCTAGTAGACGACTTACTTGTGATGCACCATGTTCTTCTAGAGCCAGCATTTTCCTCTCCTGGAATTTGATCTCCTGGCCTCTCTCTTCCAGGTCTTTGCTGATCTTGCTTAGAGCACTCCTCTGCACTTCACGCTGCTCCTCTAGCTCCTGTATCCATTTTTGCTGTGATCCGATCTCCTGCTCTCTCTCCTCCAGATCCTTCCTCATCTTGCTTAGAGCAGTCCTCTGCACTTCACGCTGCTCCTCAAGCTCCTGTATCTGTTCCTGCTGGGTTCTGATCTCCTGGTTTCTGTCTTCCAGATCCTTCCTCAACTTTCCTATAGAAATACTCTGTATTTCTTGCTGCTTCTCCAGCTCCTGTATCTGCTCTTGCTGGGTTCTGATCTCTTGGTCTCTCTCCTCTAGGTCCTTCCTCATCTTTCCCACAGTAATACTCTGCCGCTCCTGCTGCTTCTCCAGCTCCTGTATCTTTTCTTGCTGAAATCTGATCTCCTCGTCTTTCTCCTCCAGGTCCTTCCTGGCGTTGCTTAGAGAACTCCCTTGCATTTTGTGCTGCTCCTCCAGTTCCTGTATCTGCTCTTGCTGGGATCTGACCTCCAGGTCTCTCTCCTCTAGGTCCTTCCTCATCTTCCCCACAGTAACACTCTGCTGCTCCTGCTGCTTCTCCAGCTGCTGTATCTTTTCCTGTTGAGATCTGATTTCCTGGTGTTTCTCTCCCAGGTCCCTCCTGGTGTTTCTTAGAGCACTCCTTTGTATTTCTTGCTGCTTCTCCATCTCCTGGATCTTTTCCTGCTGCATTCTGATCTCTTGGTCTTTCTCCTCTAGATCCTTCCTCATCTTTCCTACAGCAAGAATTTGCTTTTCCTGTTGCTTCTCCAGCTCCTGTATCTTTTCCTGCTGCATTCTGATCTCTTGGTCTCTCTCCTCTAGATCCTGCCTCATCTTTCCTACAGCAAGAGTCTGTTTTTCCTGCTGCTTCTCCAGCTCCTGTATCTTTTCACGCTGGAATCTGATTTCCTGGTCTTTCCCTTCCAGGTCCCTCCTGGTGTTGCTTAGAGCACTCCTTTGTATTTCTCGTTGGTTCTGCAGCTCCTGTATCTGTTCCTGCTGGGATCTGATTTCCTGGTCTTTCTCCTCCAGGTCCTTTTGGATATTGCTCAGAAAACTCCTCTGCATTTCTTGCTTCATTTCCAGCTCCCATATTTGTTCATGCTGGGTTCTGATCTCTCGGTCTCTCTCTTTCAGGTCCTTGCTCATCTTTCCTACAGTAATACTCTGTATTTCTTGCTGCTTCTCTAGCTCCCATATCTGTTCATTCTGGAATTTGATCTCCTGGCATCTCTCTTCCAGGTCTTTGCTGATCTTGCTTAGAGCACTCCTCTGCACTTCATGCTGCTCCTCTAGTTCCTGTATCCGTTTTTGCTGTGATCCGATCTCCTGCTCTCTCTCCTCCAGATCCTTCCTCATCTTGCTTAGAGCAGTCCTCTGCACTTCACGCTGCTCCTCAAGCTCCTGTATCTGTTCCTGCTGGGTTCTGATCTCCTGGTTTCTGTCTTCCAGATCCTTCCTCAACTTTCCTATAGAAATACTCTGTATTTCTTGCTGCTTCTCCAGCTCCTGTATCTGCTCTTGCTGGGTTCTGATCTCTTGGTCTCTCTCCTCTAGGTCCTTCCTCATCTTTCCCACAGTAATACTCTGCCGCTCCTGCTGCTTCTCCAGCTCCTGTATCTTTTCTTGCTGGGATCTGATCTCCTCGTCTTTCTCCTCCAGGTCCTTCCTGGCATTGCTTAGAGCACTCCTCTGTCTTTCCTGTTGTTTCTCCAGCTCCCGTATCTGTTCTTGTTGGGATCTAATCTCCCGGTCCCTCTCCTCCATGTCCTTGCTCATCTTACTTAGGGCACTCCTCTGTATTTCTTGCTCTTTCTGCAGCTCCTCTATCTGTTCCTGCTGGGTTCTGATCTCCTGGTCTCGCTCTTCCAGGTCCTTCCCCAGTTTGCTTATAGTAATTGTCTGCATTTTGTGCTGCTTCTCCAGCTCCTGGATCTGTTCTTGTTGGGATTCTATCTTCTGTTTTTTATCTGTTTTGTCTTTAATAACGTCATCTAAAGTACTTTGATGCATTTTGTTTTCGTTTTCCAGCATTCTAATCTTTTCCTCATGCCACTTAATTTCTCCTTCTCTCTTTGACAGGATGGCTGTCAGGTGAGTAAGATTTTCCTGCAAAACTTTCACCTCTGCTACCTCCTTCTGTAGCATCTGGATTTTCTCCTGCTGAGCTGCCACTTCCTCCTTTTTAACTTTCAAGACAGATAATGTACTTTGAAATTCTTCTTCTAGGGAGTGTTTCATATTTGTTGCTGCATTTGCTTGAGCTTCAGAGGCTGTGACAGATTCCTGGAGAAGTTTTATCTCCCATACCATTTCTTCCTTAACTGTTTGCAGTGTGTCTCGCTCATGCTGCAACAAATGAGACAGAAGATTCAATAATTCATTTATATATATGTATGTATGTATGTATGCTTGTTTTTCATACTAGATTTGAACTCCTGCTTTGGTGACTGGATGACATGACAGTCAAAAATCTGTCATTTAAGCTTTTAATAGAAAAATCTATTCAGTTAGTTTCCCTCTTACATTTAATTTTTCAACTTTCATTCAAAGAGTGAGTTGAGAACTGTATTATCTTTAGCAAATTCTGTCCACAACTGATTCTGGAGTCACTGTAAATGATTGAACTGGCTCAAACCAAGGATCAATCTGGCCTAGTGTCCTGTATAAAATGACAGCTATAAGTCCATACCCTGGAAGGAGCAAGAATAGGGCAAGCTTACATGGCTTTCACAGTCTCTTTCTGAAAACATATAAACTTTTTGCATTTTCAACTTTTACAACATCCATTTGGCAGGAGTTTGCAGGTGTGATGAATTAAGAAAGAATATCTCCTCTCATGTGCTTGCAGCCTAGCTGCCACTAGCTACCTCCAATGGCCCTTGTTCTTCCATTGGAAAACACAGTGAAAGGTGCCTGGCTGCTCTCCCCCTGCCACTCAGGATGTTGTAAACCTTTGCTATGCCACCCTGCAGGTCATTTCTTTCCCCAGCTGAAGATCTCAGACTACTCGGATGGGCCTTTCTTCCTTTTTGCTGAGCCTCTTCTTGTCAGAACTGCTCCCAGAACTAAGGTCCACAATAATTGTGATATAGGAGATGCTTGACGCTGTTCTCTCTGCTAGGAAGGGAAGAGAACCATACAATACTGATTGATTTTTTTCACTTCTGCTAAATAGTGGCTTCTTGAAACCTGAACCCCACTGCCTTCCCTTTTGAGAGCTAATGGTCAGATTGCAGCTTTTACTTCTGTGCTTGAAACCAGGACCATTTTTCCCTTGCAGACATGTATATTTACCTATATCAGCTGTTTTGTTTCTCAAATTTCTCCCAAATTTCTGCCCACATCCGTGAAATGTTGAATAACTTTCCATTAGTTGCAAAATTTCTCTCCTCAGATCCTCTCCCAAATTACTTAGGAATATACATATATATTATTTGATCACAACCAGAAAATGCACAAGCCATGCAATGTAAATAGAGACCAGGTTCAAAAGTTATTGTGACTATGCTTAAAGGGACGAAATCTTCAGGACTGAGGTAAACAAACAGCCTGAATCATAACTGAGTTTTACACGATCCCAGCATGCTTTCATAACTTGTCCAGAAGAATGCTAAAATCACTAGCATAAATACTGTTCTTTTGCCCTTGCAGTGTCTGTGGTCTCTCCAGATATGCTTCTGATCATCTTAATTGAGGTTAACTTAACTTTTCATCTTAATGTTTATCCTTTCTGGACTGACTACTTTTATTCAAGGTGATGGCTCTGTAAATACAGCTACACGGCCTGGCAGGAAAGAAAAGCCTGGCAAACAAGAACTGATGAGTAGATGAAAGGGGAAAATGAGACAAACTTGATCAGCACTGTATATTATGTACCTTATTATACAAAGTTCTTAACTACCTCCTGATTGCCACATTTCTCAGAATTGGACCAAACCCACACAGAACCACCCAGTACTGGAAAAGCTGTTCCCTAGAACATCAACAGAAGGCCCCCAAAATATGCCCTTTATGGCATCTGTCAGGCTCACCAGGACTTCCTTCCTTTGCTTCTCAGTACTCTCGAGTCTCCTTTCCAAAGATGCCACTTCTTGATGTAGGGTCACAACCTCCTTCTTTAAAGCAGCAGCCTCTTCCTGCAAGGCAGCTTGCAGAGAGTTTTTCTTGCCTTCTGCCACCTGTGTCTCTGCAGGGATAAAGGTCAGGGAGAAGAGGAAAAAGCAAAGCAAAACCAAACTGATTTGCATCCAAGGAAGAAAACATTTTCCCATCTGACTATGTTTTACCAGACCTGCCAGGAGAAAGAGTGAAAGTGGCAAGGTTCAGAAAAATATGGAAAAGCAGTTGCTCATCTGCTTGTTGGAAGACTAGGGCTAAGGCTAAGGCAGCATGTCATTCCTAATGTTGGAAGTAGACAGAATCTGCATTGAGGAAGCCAAGATAGGGACAGAAGGCAAAGGTCAGATTTAACATCTTAAAGAAAAAGGGTTAAACAGAAGAAAAAAGCAAAAGCGAGGACTGACTGTAAGAGTTGATTGACCAGGAAGGCAGAAGGGAAAGAGCACAGACAAAAGAGAACAGATGTTAGTGGTTTTCTTGAAGATGTACTTTGAGGTGTTTGACCAAAAGAGTGCAAGGGGAATGCACTGTGCACTGACAGGAAAAAAAAGGAAAAGGAAATATTCAGGGAGAACAGGCAAAAACATCTGAATATTGCTCCAATAGTGACACTGGAAACAAACAGTGAGACTACTGATGAATAGATAGGAACTGAACAGGAGAAAAAATGGGCAAGTGCAAGAGCAGGATCCACCAATAGCAAAATTTACAGTCCATGAGGTGTTACCATGCATGACAAAGAACTACAGATGTTGCACAACTAGAGATGATTAAAGGCCTGGAAAACTTTCCTGCAAAGACGGATGGAAAAATGACCAGCAGTTCAACCTCAGAGAAGGAACAAGAGAGAAATATTGGTTAATTAAAGGTACTACATGAGCTGGCTTGTGAGGGTGGCTTGTGGGGGAGGCAATGAGTCATGCTAGCACTTTCTGGTTCCTGCAGTTTGAGACAAGGAAAACAAGCCAATGAGATAGAAAAGAAATTCTGATTTGGAGAGTGGGAGAAGCTTGACAGAGAGAGAAGAAGAGATGCAATATTCAGCTACAACATAAAGAGGCCAATAACACTGAAGGCTCTAAGAAGGTCAAAAGACTGAAGGAAGACAGAAGTAATTGGTCGCACATGAAAAATTTTCTAGACAAGCTCATACTGAACATGTTATCAAAGACAAGTAAGATGTGGCAAGGAAAATGCTGTTTGCTATGAATGTGAGCTCAGACACCAAATCAGTATCAGAGGACAGCTAGGAAAGGACAGAAGCATTAGATACCAGAGAACTAGACAGAAGCAGAAAAAAGGATGCATTGGGGAATAAAGTAACACAGAAACTTAACACTGAACTAATACTCCATGAAACTGCAAAAGGAAAAGGCAGCCAGTAATGATAAGACTTTTCAGGCTGGGGCATTCAAAGGGCATATGGAGAAGTTATGATACATCAAGCTACCTCTCCTTTGCAGTGTCATGCAACCTGAAAGACACCCACTTTACACATGCATCACCAGCCAGGCACTGGATCCCTCACTATGACAAGCTTTCACTCCCCTGCGCTGCTAATTCTAGGAATAAGCCTCATGCTCCTTGATTTTTGTTTTTTTTTTTCTTTTCCCATCTCCTGGCACTGCATTTTTCCCACTGCGTGGTATCAGAACTCCCTGCTGGTGAGACCGGAGGGACTCAGTGCATTGGAAAGTGGAGGCAGTACCTTCTTGGCTTTGGGCCAGTAGTTGCTGTAGCTCTAGATTGTGGGCACTGATGTGATCCCTCTCAGCCAGTCTCTTGTTCAGCTCCAGCTCCAGCTCCTGTGACTTCTTTCTGGCATGATTCTGGAGGAAATAAGAGCAGTATGAGAAAACAGAGCCACAGCTGGAAGGAGACAAAAGGGGTATCAAAGCTAAGGGAGAACTAAGCCAGGGATGGGGCCAGTTGGACAGCAGTAGTAGCTGTAGTCATGATTCACCTTACTCCGGACGGCATCAAGCAAACCTGGCCTAAATGAAAGCAAGAGTTTACATCCATTCTGGTTTGGCTGCCTGCTAGTCAGCTCAGGTCAGCAGAGATAGGGTTTCTGGCTGTACTACAGAGACACATTACCAGATCTTGCTGAGTGTGCTTCAGGTCCTGGTGCAGGTCTCGTAAGGCTGCAGCCACTCTGTCCACTGTGATGTCTATGGGGAGGTCCCCGGGCTGAGAAACAGTTAGGCCCCAGGCATGATCCTGTTCTGAAGAAAGAAGCCATTCTGTTTTAAGCTTTAATTGGAGGATCTCCAATAAGAGAGGCCTGTTTGTACACAGAAGAAGGTGGCAGTGCATAAGAGGCTGCCGTAGAGCGTATAATACAGCAAGGATGTGTTACAGGCTAACATTGTTTTGCTGCATGCTAATGCCAGCACCATCCCAGAGAAGATGCACAGGTGCTTCCACATCATGGGCCCTATTTCAAGCTGATACTGGTCACTTGCCACACACAGACATGGACTTTTCTCTCTGCAGACACCTCGGGCATTCAAGACTTCTTCAAAGCACGGGTCAGTCTATCAGGATCACGAAGAACCATCCCTCCCCCCACATGCTCTCCTATACACACTCTACTCAAGCCCAGCCTCCCACACTCGCCTGAAGTCTGAGCGACCAAGTCTCTGCTTTTATCCGCGCTGCCACACAGCATGCGATGGAGAACCAAACGCAGTTGCTGTAGCTGGGCCTGGGCTTCGCAGCGCGCGCTGTTAGCCTGCTGGCACTCTGCAGCCAGTGCCTTGGCTCTGTTCTCTGTGCTACAGAGCCTCAGCTGAAGTTCAGACATCTCAGCCTCCAGCACCCTCAAAGAGTCCCTCAAGCATCGTTCGCCTGCTCGGGACTGCTCTAGATCTTCCAACAACTGCTTCTCCCGAGTCACCAGGCCAGCCTCCTTTTCAAGCAACATTTCCTGCAGTGATTGAACCTGTAACAGAGACACACAGAGCCTCAGGGACAGAGCTGTTTCTGAGGTAGTGGAGCAGAAAGTATGAAAAACAGTGGAGCAGAAATCACTTCAAGCAAACACCACACAAAGGAGACAAAGACAAAAAATCCCAAAGGATCCGAATGATGCAAAACAGACAGTAGTCTAGAAACAGGCATCTAGAGGCTAAGGGGACAAAAGGAAGTTTCCGCAATCCCAAAGGAATGACCTGTTACACTCTCCAACCACAGAAACGAATGTACACGCTTGTGTTTAGGTGAATGCCTGTCAGAGTGAGGTGGTAGATCAAACATCCCAGCATGAGTGTGGTGGCTGCCAGAGACAACTGAAAGGAGAAATAAAGGGCAGTCAATCAGCATCCCCTACTGAGCATCTCCAAAATGCAAGATGGACAGGCTGCAATGGAAGTGCCTTCTACGGAATGAAATAACCATTTCTGTCTCACCAGATTGCTAGGTACCCTTCAGAGGTCGAAGAACCATCTAGGGACAACAGTTGTAACAGAGGTACTGAAAAGCTCCAAAGGAGTCTTCTCTTTCTTCTCAGAGACATAATGTCATCAACTATGAGAGATTAGGGGAAACCATGGGGAGAACACAGCAGAGATCCAGCCTTGGTTTCAATGTGCAAAATCTCTGGGCAGAAGTAATGTGTGTTGCTGGGAAGGGAAACAACTCACTGCCTACAAGTTGAAGGTGGTATTCAAAAGAAGAGGATATTAGGCAAAGGGCACCTGGTTGTTGAGCTCTTGTATTTCTCTTCTGTGGTCTGAATGGAGCTGCTGGGCCTCGTGAATGGCAGACAGCAATTTAGACACCTCATTCTGCTGGGAAACACTGTTTTCTTCTAGGGTTCTGAGGGTCAGTTCCTTTTTTTCCAGAGACAGAGTCAGCCTGTAAGAAAGAGAGAATAAGCAACCCATCATTACACTGTGTCATATTAAATAAACCCTCAGCAAAATTGCTTTTCCTGCTAAGCAGTATCTCATCAACTAGTCATACCCAAGCACATACCTTCTATGCTTGTTTTCATACAGGAATATATGTACGTGTACAGGGGAGTACACATACTACATTTGGTACCAAGGGGCTTCTTCTCAACTTCAAAGATGTCCCAGGAGAACATAACCAACAGGTTTCTGACCAAAGGAATCAGGAATGAAGACTGATACAGATCCAAAAAGGACCCACTGGACCCAAGCCTCATGGCTCCCTGGTCCCAAGGCAGGATTGCTGGATCTACCCCACCCATTATACTGCAGTTTATCTTGCCTCCTTTGGTGTGCTTTATGTTTGAATCCCCTGAAAGCTGCATTTAACTCTTTCATTAGATAAATCCTCCCTTAAAGAAAGGACCGCTTTAAAACCCATTGGTTTCAGAAAAACTGTAATTGAAGGATAAAAAGAAAAGAAAGAATAAAACAACACCAATAGATTGAAACAGTTTTATGCGGATAATTTCAAACTTTTTTAGGAAATGCTTCCAGAGTCACTTACATATGCAAGACTTTAAAGAAGGAACCTATTAAAAGAGAACAAAGTCTATCACATGGTCTCAATTACCTGGCTCTTTCACTCTCCAGGGCTTTCAGTGAAGCCTGAAATTCCGTGTTATGACGCTGTACTTTTTCCCATTGACTTCTTTCTCCCTCCAAGGACTGCAGATGAGCTTGCAGCTCTCTGTTCTGATGTTCTACCTCCTCCCACTGGCTCCTCTCCTCCTCCAGGATGTTCTCAAGGTGCACAACCTCTAGCATCTTCTGCCTAGACAATTCCTGTGCCTCACGCAGATGCTCCTGAGCTTCATGGCTAATTATTTGCCAGGACTCTTCAGAGACTGCTAGTTGAGATTTCAACTCTTCTACCTGAAATAAACATAATAGAGGAGTCAAAGACTAAAGCTTGTCTCTATCAGCTGTATCATATACTGTGGGGAAAGACAAAGAATGGATTTAACTTCATCCTAGTATGAGAGTACTACAGTCACATTAGATACAGCTGACGTTTAAAAACTTCAGTAAGATAGCACACTTGTCTGAAAAAAAAACAGGGATAGCAGCACCAGACCAACAGAAAATCCACCTGATAATTATTGGCAAAATAACAGGCAGAAGCCTAGGACTATCCAGGGCAGCAGCTGAAGTTCATACTGACAGGTAAGAAGTCTTCAAAACAGCAGAAAAGGAGTCTAGAGCATGCTAGCAGGCAGAGGGGTACGCCTGCAGCCCACTCTGCAGTGACACAATGGAAAGCAAGAAGTGGAAAGACAATCTCTTTGAAGATTGAAGTGTCTATTGCTATTTCAGTCACCTTTTTCTGTAGAGCATCCCTCTGCTGAAGAAGGACATTCATTTCCTCTTTGAGGGTTTTGATTTCTTCCTTGTGCCTATTCTCCATGGCCGCGGTCTTACTCTGAGCTTCCTGAAGCTCTGCTTGCAACTTTTCTGTGATGTTCTGTAAGCAAGAATAAAGAGCAAGTTACTGGGGCCAGCTGTCACCTTCAGATCTTTTTCGGTCCCCAAATCGGCTTCATTCAGACACTTCTCTTTCTACTCACCTTTGCTCCTACTGTAACTCTTCGTTCCTTTGGCTTATTTCTGGAGCTTATCAGGCCCTGTGCCCCAGTGCCTGCAGTAGTACCTCTCTCCCCCATTCTAGGACTTCTGTTTCAGCTCTTTGCTCTTGTCTCCCACTCTGTGGCCTGGCTCTATCAGCCCCTCTCTCAGCTTATGTACAATTGCCAACTGTTCTTTCAACCCACCCTGCTAGTCAGTTTTACCTGTCCATTCTCTTGCTGCTCTTTCACATCCTGCCTGAGCTGCTCTAGCTGCTTGCAGGCTTCTGTTAGCTCTCCTTGAGTTTGAAGTAGTGTCTCTAATAAAGCCTTCTTCTCATTCTCCTTTTCTAGCAGGACCTGCACAGAAGTAAGGGACAGAAAACGTGTTTGAACATCACAGGTGAAATTTGTGTGGCAAGGCTAACAGGCTCACATATTTTCAAAGCAATGTGCTATTGGTCTCCAGGCCAGTATCTGCTCACTTCTAGGCAAAGACTTCTAAAGTAAGATTGGCAGTACAAACATGGTCCAATCTGCAATCCCCAATAATCTCTTAAATCTTTTATCTAATATGAAAATGCATTACAATTTTCAAGTATCCAATGTTGCTGGTCAGGTTATTTCTTGTCCTGTGTTGTGTTTTTCAATAGCTACTTTTCCACCTGGGTAGCAGCACTGAAACTGAAAGGCCAACAGAGGGCTGAAGTTAGGAGCTCCTTTAGAAAAGTCTTGTATTCTAAATGTGCTTTGTTAGAAGTTACTGCAATGTTAAGGCATTCAGTGAAGTTTGGTGAAGTTCTGTCATTAGAGGCTGTCGTCTCTGAGAACTGGCCCTGTCACTGCAATACCTGCAGACAGAGCTGTGGGTCCTACTGTGCCTAGATGCTCTGAATAAAGAGCACAACTTTGGGCAGCATACTAAGAGGACTCCCAGTATATGACAAAGTTGCTTTGGCATATGAGGTCTGAGCTCAAAACAAGTGACTTAAAACACAGCCCAGAGACCACCTCTGCTCTTTACTGTTCAAAAACACTTCAGAGCAGCTTTTAGAAAGATTTTTCTACACCTCAAATACATCAGGAAAATACAGGGCATGCTCCACACAGCCCAATACCCATCCAGTTACCATGTCTCCATGTTTTCTATAGCTCACTGTACTTCTTTCGGGTTGGTTGTTAAGGCTCCACTTTTCTACATAAAAGTGCATCCAAGAGATATTTCTACCCAGGCAGCCACCAATAAGGAGCCAGAAAAGTAAAAGCACACAAATTCTCCATTCATGTTCTTTACCTCTTTCTTGGCAGTTTCAGCTCTATTTCGTTCCTCTTCTTGCTGAACTTGCATGGCAGCAACCTGCTGCCTCATATCCAATAGCTGCTTCTCATGCTTTCCTTCTGCCTCTGCTTTCTCCTTATCCCAGCGCTCCAGCACCTCCCGTAGCTCTGAATGGTGCCCTTCCTGCTCACTTGCCTGTTAGGTGGAGGAAAAAACTTTGAGATGGAATCCTGACCAACCTCTTCACAAGCACATGAAGAAAGCATCCCTTCCACAAAACCCCACTTGAACAGCACACTCGTGTCCTACAGAAATGCTGTCCTACCAAGGAACATAAAAGAAAGGTAAGCAGGTGGAACAAGTACTCCTCTCTGATGGCTGCCTTTTTCCTAGTCCATCTGGCCTCGGGATTTCTCTCTATTCTCATAGTCTCTATTTTGAAGCTCAACTCCATTTTCCTAAAAGAAAAGAAGGGAAGGGAAAGGGAAGGGAAGGGGGAAGAGAAAAGGAAAGAAAAAAGGTACCTGACTGCAGGTAGGAACAGGTTGTATCCTGATGCCCTACCCAAAGGACAGACACTGAAGTATCAGGAATAAGGAACCTGTTCCAAATATTAAGACTCTGCCTACTAGGAAGGGGCAGAGAGCAAAAGGGTTTCTTTTGTGATTACAATTGGCAGGAATGTTAGGAGTCCACTTTGTGGTAATGAGGAATCTGGATCAATTCTGCCCCTTTGCTGTCAGGCTTTCTGCAGAGCCCACCCAACCTTCCGTACACAATTGGTGTTGAATTCTTCTTTGGTCCACACTGAACCTCAAGCTGCATTTACTGTCCCTATATAGCCATGTGGGCTCTTGCACACTTTCAAATGTGAGACACTGGCTCTGCTGCCTGGCTCCTAGCGCAAAGGGGCTGTGTTGTTTCCTACTAGGTCTTGCAGCAGCTTGTTTATTTCCATCTCATGATCAGTTTGCTGAAGCCTGAGGGTGTCGTTACACTGCTGCTCGGTCCGCAGGAGCTGCTGTGCCATGCTTTCCCGTTCCTGCTTCATTCGAAATCTCTCTGCTTCCAGCTCACAATGAAGGCACTTCACTTCCCCTGCAAACAAGAGGGATGGCAAGAGGTTTAGTCCCTGTCTTGTACCTATCCAAACAGAGGCTCCAGTTTTACTAGCCTTAAGCCATTTGAATTTTGTTGCAGAAGGGATCTGTATCCCTCTCCCTTGCTCCTCAGAAGCACTGTTATCACAGACAGGTCATTTCATACGATCAGCCCTAGGCAGGGGGATGACCAGAGCCAGAGACAAAGCACATGAACCCTTACCTTGTATGACCTCCTTGGCCTGAGTGACTGTATGAAGTTGGATTTCCAGCTGACTCCTGGTGACCTCCAGCTGAGACAAATGGTGCTGAGCCTCAAACAGGCTGGATTCCAGGATCTCCTTCATTGACCTGTAAGTTGTAAATATGGAAAGACACAAGTCTCTTGCTATTAACACTCAGAGGGAACTTTTTCAAATGAGTATAGAAAATGTGTTGCATGGATCCTCAGACAGCAAACATATTTCTGTCATACAGAAGAGCAGTGCAGGCCTCCCCCAGGAAATACGCAGGCCTTACTTATGACCTAGCATAACACACAAAGGTTGGTTTGATCTTAAGAGCCAAAGCTTAAGCTGCTATTGTTGGATCTATGAAACACAGGTAGCTGTGTCCACAAAGTATGTGCTAGCAAGCAAAAGCCCATCCTCTGTTATCTTATCAGTACCTTCAGGTTTGCTCTAAAGAGGGGCAAAAGAAGAGGACTTCCCTGGCTGATTAGAGGCTTTTTAATGTTGATTGATTATAGTGTAGGCATATACTGGCACTTTTCCAAAACTAAGTTTAAAAGCAACCAAAGGAATACCTCAAATTCCAGGCATATAGTAACATCTATGCTTTTAGAAGCATTTGTAAGAATTCTGCTAGTAGAAGAACCACCTGCAAGAAATGGCAGGTAACCCTCAGCTGAGATTGCTGGAAGCTCAAGAGAAAAATCTGCTTCTTTTAAATGTGGCTAACTCACTATGCAGTCCCTCAGACGATTTGTCATTCTGAAATGCAAGCCATAGCACTGCAGATTTGTCATTCTGAAACGCAAGCCATAGCACTGCAGATGAAAATGGCTTTACACAGACTTCTAGCAACTGGTTGATATAACACAGGGGATTTTTGAACCAGGAGCTGCACTGAGGAGCTGACTTTACCTCCCTTCTTTAATCCAAATTCCTGTGTGTCAGTTTCCTACAATATGTGGCACTGCCTCCCTTGTTCAGAAGTGTAATATATATATATAGGAGTAATATATGTATAGGGGTATGTGGGTGTTACTGCAATAAAACCCCAAATAGAAGCATTTCACTACACAGACAGACAACAAAAGATATATCCTCAAGCAAGCAGAACAAAAGCTTAACTCCAAAAATGCCAATCTCTGGCAGCCCAAGGTAAATATGCACCAAAATGGATAAGGATAAAGAGAAGTCATTCCCCAAAAATGAATAGAGAATGAGTTCAAAATTCTGAGAGAAAAAGGGTTTTGAAAACAGTTGCCAGTTTATCTAAGTAATGCTTTATTTATTGCGAAAAATACTTGTAAAGTGATTTATCTCTTGACTGACGCTGTCGTTGATTTAAAAAAAAAAAAAGGCAAGCTGAATTTTTAATATAGTTTCTCTGAAAAGTACATATTGCTGAGCTCTCTATTACCACAGCAATTTTTACACTGAACATATATAATCAAATAGCTCTTCACTTCACCTGTGTGCTGATAAAACATGGAAAGTCTCATCAGTTTTAAAGGCACAAGAAGATAGAGATGTCTATAGACAGCTCATAATGTTCCATCCTCCACCTTTCGGCTTTGGTGGCACTCTCCTCTGGAAGCTGAACAAGGAAAGCAAGCACTGACCCCCTGCAATAAAAGTCATAGCCCAAAAGTATAGTTCAATAATTGACAGAACACAATTTAACTGGATCCACTGTGAAAGTCAGGAGTAAACTCAAGTAACAGATTGAGTCAAATGATGTTTATCAGCCTTGCTAACAATATGTTCTGGAGCAGTGAGTGGCAAAACTCAAGAAGCAAGACTGAAAATCTCCAAAATGTCATTTGTGTAACTTTGCAAGTTCACAACTCTTCTAAAAATCACCTTGAGAGGACAAAGCTCCGGAAAAGCAGAACTTTCCATATTCAATCTTGAAAACATGATACGGGGAAAGCATAGCATCGTGTTCCATCTCTGTTTAACTGCAGCATGATGCTTGTTTCTGCTGGCCAAGTGGTAAAGGAGCAAGGGGCCCATACAACAGTGATAGACAAGAATTCCCAAAGACTAGCGAGGATTCAAAAAAGGGCTTCTCTGTTGCTGGTACAATCAGCTCTAGGTTGCCTTAGAAACAGAAGACTATATATTATTCAAGATCTTCAGCATAAGCCTCCAGCTTAACTGTAAAGGGCAATGTGTTAGTGTTCTGTACAATAGCCTTGAATGCTAAAAATCCTGTGTCAAACTACCCGATATGGAAAGACTCTGTTCAAACACATAGAACAAGAAATAACACCGCAAAAGATGTTTCAGTCTCTATGAAAAACCTGGATGCAAGCAGAGCGAGCGCGGTTCTGTTATAATTGAAACCAGAACCAATATAACAGATTCTAAGGAATCATACTGAATTGCACTGGACTTGCAAGTAGACATGGCTCACAGGCTCACTAGCTTTAGCTGTCAGAAAAACAACACTCAAATCATAGTAATTTTTTCTCCTAAGATTTCAATTTGCTGGGGGTGAAGCCTTATGGAAAGCATACAGGGTGAAATAAATGGTTGTGCAATTACTACCACCTTTATAACCAGACCTTAAATAATGTCCTATTTAAGGCCTCTTTCCTGTCTTTACCTGGCCTCTGCCAGCTGCTCTGAAAGGTCCTGTCTGTCCCGCTCCACAGCTGCCAGTCGCACATCCAGGGCAGCCTTCTCATGCACCAGGACTTCCTTCTCCCTGGACATCTTGGTCAGAACACCTGTTTGGTGAGCGGACTCCTGGCGCAACTGCTCCAAATCACTGCTTGCTGACTCCTGCTGGTGGCAAATCTGAAAGTGCGAGAAAATGCATTTTTCAGTTGTTTCTCTGAAGTTCAGAATTAGCCAGTGTTACTTCTGAATCAGCTACAGCAGAAAGAGGTCCTGTATTGTGGGCTGAATGTCTAAGGACATCTATATATAGTACTAGTACAGTGAGCTGCCAAAAAAAAAGGCATCGGGACTGTTAATTTAGAAATGATGTGTATGGTCATATTGAGTTAGCGGGGAACAAACATCTCCTTCAGGACAAATGTACATACCCCAGATTATGTGTTTTTATGAAAAAAAATCTGTATTTTCCAGAATTATGACCTTGCAAACCAAAATTTTGGCAGAATCTATTCCACTACTGGAAATTTTCAGGTAAGGTTAGGCAAAAGCAACTTTAGTCTTTGAAGAAAGTTAAAATAAACACAGTTTCTCCTTCTAAAGTTGGCAACACTTTGATCATTTTGTTTTAGCTTGTAAAGTAGGCGGATGCAAAAAAAAAAAAAAAAGTGATTCTTGGCAGGGAAAGAGCCCTTTTGGCAAGTAATGTCTTTTAGGAATTTACAAAAATCAGGCTGATGTGGCCAAAGAGATGGTAGACTCTACTTGTACAGTAATTCATGTCAACAGTACTATTTACTCGCCTTACACAAGTAAGTTGCCTAATATACCATCGTGACATTCAAGCTTGGAGATTAACTATGACATTTTAGTGTTTTTCTTCAGCACAACACCTCTGCTGTGCATATGCCAAACAACATACCCCATACCCAAGAACTAGGTCTACTCAGCAGAGAACACAGTGTGAAACAACTCTCAGAGCTATCCCCGACACCCAAGATTGTACATTATGAAAACAGTCATTTCAATGACACTTTGTTCCAGTGACATAATTTTCACAAGCTGTTTTTACAGTATAGTGAAAATCACTTAGTTCAGCATAAACTGATCATTCATTTCTCATCTTCTTCGAAGCCTAAAGAGACTCTACCAATTCAAAGCTACATGTCTTACAACACAATTTCAAAAGCAAGCGCAAAATGTTATTCACATCCTTAGCAGGGCAAGTCAGCGGGAAACGACTTGTAGCTCTGTTCTACATCCCCTATTAAGCCTAAAACAAATGCAGTTCTGTGAGTTGCAGACTTCATAGCAAAGAGCACAAATGGAAACACACAACTCCTTATTTTCTCCTTTCTAGAAAAAGATGAGGAGCTAAACGGCTTTCTTCTTTTGCTGTAAATGACAGCAGCAGACTTGCTCAGGATTCACAGACAACAAGAAAACAAGCTGTATGCAGCTTGTCAAAAGCCAAAGAGGCCAAAGACGACAAATGGACAGAATAATCTATAAAAGCAGAGGACAACTCAGTGCTTCAGAGAACTGCAGAGCATCTCTACTGGCCACTGATCCATTTCCAAAAATAAATAAGTAGGGTCTTGTGACCTCCAGCAGAACCAAGTGTCTTCTTGCAAACAGCAATGGGCAACCCAGCAGACTTGCCTACACTGAGCCAGGCATCCAACTGCCAATCCAGTACCAGAATTTTGGTCTCACCTGATTGAGCTTCTCTTGAATTTCTTCCTTCTCCTCTGCCAGTATCCTCAGTTTTACCTGCAGTCCCTCCTGTTGGTCCTCTGCTTTCTTCAACTGCTGCTCTAGGTGGGCTTTCTCCGTGCAGAGCTCTTCATTTGTCATTTTACACAAGTTCAGCTTCTCCTGCACAGAGATCTTTGTTTTCTCCATCTCTTCTACTTTGCTTGACAGGACTTCGTTCTCCTGTTCCAGCTACAATTGCAAAAGCATAGAGGAAATAGAACACAGCAAGATGTGTTGTGTACCAGGTCTGGCTTGAGTAGAAAAAGCAGCCATATGTCCATATTCAGACAGCCATACTGTCTGAGGGTAAAAGGTCTGGAAAGCAGCACCATCCGGACACAAGCACCTGGCAGGATCCTGGCAACACTGCTCACCTGTAGCACAAGCTTGTTCAGTTGCACTTTATCTAACGCCAGAGCTTCATTAATACTACTCATCTTTGCTGTTGCGACGTGTAGATCAGCTGTTTCAGATCTCAGCTTATTCTGAGCTCCTGACAGCTCTGCTACCAACTGCTCTGCCTAAAGACACAAAAAAAACAAAATGAAAATAAAGACAGAAAAAGCTCTTGACTTTAAAAAGCACCTTCAGATCCTAAACGGAGTTTCGCCTTCCCAGTATGGGTACTAACTCTCCCAAAGGGCCCATATGGTCTGATCACAACGTTTTCCAAGGAGAACACCATTTCCCCTCTCTCACACTGCCAGAAACAAAATCGGTAGGGGTTCAGCTGTCAGAACTCCCTCTCCTACAAGTGTGAACTAAAAATAAGGCAACCACACCTTTTTCAATGCCATTGTAAGCTCCTGGTTCTCTTGCTTCAGGAGATCTCTTTGAAGCTGCGATTTCTCCAATGTCTCTCTTGCAACAATCAATTCACTCTGTAACAAGGAATGTTTTGCTTCAAGTGCAGCTAAGTCCTTCTGACTATGGGAAGAGGAAAGGCAAACAGTTTTTTCTCATATCAGAAACATTTTCATTTCCAGAAGTAGTAGATATTTTAACCCAGGAAAACACTCAAGAAAGGAAAATAAGCTTCCAAAAATCAAGGAATATTTCCGAAAAGGTTGGGTACTCTTAGTTTAACAGCTCTTGTCTTTTAGTTAACTTCTTTCTTTTTTAATATATTGGAAGTTTTAGCAAAAGCTTTCTTTGGGTAAAAATACTTTTTGAGTCCAGATCAGTATCTCCCAAATTACTGCTTTCTGCAGTGAAATGATGAAAGAGATAGCAATCTTTCAGGGTGTGTGTGTCTCAGAACTTCCAAACCTATATAGGATGATTCAGGTTGGAAGGGACCCCACAAGGGCCCAATCTTCTGCTCAAGGAAGGATCAGAACAAGTTGCTCAAGGCTGCATCCAGTTTGGTCTTGCAAACTTCCAAAAATGGAACCTGCACACCCTCTCTGGGAAACCTGTTCTACTGCAGATTGTCCTCAGAGTTAAAGAGGTTTTCCTTAAAACCAATTTGAGCCTCTCATTTCAACTTATGCCTGCTATCACCAGCTCTGATCAGACTCAGAATGATTCCTTTAACAGGTCTTGAAGTACAAGCAGGCTGTGCTGTATGTCAGTCAGTACGTGCCCAGACATGTCCATATAATCTCTCATCTTTCTACACTACAGTTGATGAACAGAAAAATACCCACTGCTATACTGAGAATGGAATTCCTAAGTCCAAACTATGCCCACTCCTGCCTAGAGAAAGATTTAAGGCTCACAGAAGCTCTCGGTCCCAATGCTCTCCTTCTGTTGTCTGTTGCTCCTCCACTTGTTCCTCTTGGGCAGAACCTGCCTTCAGCTGCAGTTCAGTGTTACTTTGACGCAGGTGCCAGGCTTCTTGTTCAGTTACTTTGAGCTGTTGCTGTAGCTCTTCCCTGTTTCTCTCTAGGCTTGCACAGTCACTGCAGAGACAAGGTCAAGCTACAAGAATGAGAAGGACTAGTAGATGAGGATCACATTTTCATCATTCCGTGATGGATCTGTGGAGAGCAGGGTGGGGAAGGACTTGCTCTTCCCCTCAGAACTGAGTGGGGAAAAAGAGGAGGAGACTGTTGTCTGCATTCAGAGAGAAGCAGTGGCTAAAAAAAGGGGTCATCGTCCAGTCAGGTTATACACAAGACACCCAAAGAACAGAGTCTCCTCATTGAGAGGAAGGTATCCTGTATTCCAACACCACCTTAAATCTCCAAGATGGTCTTAGGATCACACTGGAGCAGGAGAAACAGTGACTGGATGCACATATGCTGTAGGGCAGGTGAGTTCTCAGTCCGAAATACCTCTGAATTCCAAAAGCTAGAAGCAGACTGCCTCTAGCATGCATGAGAAGAATGAAATGCTCACCTTCTGAGTCCTTCCACCAGAGCCTGGAGCTGCTGCCGCTGGTTGCTGCTCAGTTTACACTCCTCCTCCAGCTGCTCAAGTCTTTGCTGCAACTTCTTGCACTCCTCTTCCTGCTGTCTGTGCTGGTGCTGCAGGAAACTGATAGAGTTCTGCTTGGCAGAAAGCTCGTCTTTTAGGGCCTGCAAGGAGCAGGGATGGAAACAACACAAACAGGCAATAATGAGCAGGGAAGATGGCTCCAGATGCAGTAGCCTGGAGGGAGAGGCAAGCAGAGAGACGGCTCACCTGAAAGCAAAAGCTATGATGAAGGGATGGAGATCATGAGAAAAAAAGCAGTGCAACACAGGGCTGGTGAGACTGGCAAAGCAATAGGGCAGCGAGAGTGGGTCAGCCGTAAGGAAACTGGCTGAGTAGATGAAAAGTGTTACCTTGGAAGTAGCTGGGAAGCATTAGCTGATGAAACTGTGGTCAGTGGTGAAGACAATTCGAAATTCTCACCTGTGTTACTCTTCGCTTCCTTGCCAGCACTTCCTGCACCAACATAAGGGCATACTCTGCATTGCCAGAGCTCAGGTAAGAGGGGATGCTGCTAGACTCTGCGTGCTGAGCACTGCCAGGACAGCCACTGCTGACTGCGCCGTCATCTAACACCACCTGAAAGGCCACATCAAGCTGTTATTCCTTGCTTATATTGCTCAGTTTTCTTTATCAAGTTGTCCTTCCCCAACATCACTCTAGAGTCATTAAAGACTTAAATCACTAATTTCCTCACTGAATAAAGATGTTTTGTCAGTGACCACAAGTACTCAAGGGATTTCTGATTACAGCTGCTATAAACAAGGGGAACAGAAACAAATGTGAAGGAGCTGTAGGCTGCTTGAATGCTGTTTCCTGAAGCTTTCAAAAATTATTTTTGTCTCCTTTCTTATTACAGCCACATAAACCAGCACTAGAACACACCAGAAACATCAATAAAAAGAAATGTTAACACTGCTCAAGGAAGAAGGCAGCTGATGATTGCTGGAAAGCAGTAATGAAATAGCAAATGTGCATAATTACTCTGAGCAGTAGTACAAAAGGATAAAAATGACTAAACAAGGAAAAAGAACTGACTTTGGCGAGATCTGCGTAACAGACCTGATGACCAAAACCTAAAAGTTTTGGGGTTGCTGTAGGGTAAATTTTAGGGGTAAATCACAGTTAAGGTTCTGATGACATAATGGCAGTGAGTGCAGATGAATGCAGCAGAGCTGGCAAACGCACTGATGTAATAAGTGACCTTTAATAAAAATACAGAGAAAAGTGTCAATGTTCAAGGTGGGTTTGGGAAGCCTCCAAGCAACATAGGAATAGAAACATTACGTAGTCGTTCAGAAAGCACTGTCCAAGAGAAGACCTAAGCGGAACAGTGAAGGCAAAGGCAGGGAAATGTCTAGGGGCTCATTTAAAGAGCCACAAAAAGCCAACTCTGAAGTTATAACAGGTTTGCACAAGAAAAGTGGCACAAAAATTAAACAGCCAGTAGCAACTAAATTCCAGCACAGAAGTCTAGTAGGTGACCCTGTTAACAGGAGTTCAAAGACAACAGGAATGCAGACTGGTTGGAAATTAAACCCAGAAAGGGGTCTGTTTTGAGACCAGTATCTGTCTATTCCTTGAACCAGGGATAAAAAAATCCAAGGTTTCCTGGAAAAGCCATGGCCCAGAGGGCGAGTCTGTATGAAAGACAGTAGATAAAGAATAAAAGAGGTGCTGAAGAAAAATAAAAAAGGCAGAGAAAAACTACAACTATATACATCAACAAAGAAGGCAGTTTTTGCTAAGAGCTTATCCAAGTTGAAGGTGAACTGAAGATAATAGCAAAAACATTGGAACTGTGAAAAAAAAGTAATAGATATCTATCATTGAATTTGAACAGGAAAATAATATGATGCATGAAAGACATAGAGGAAATCCTATGACAGTTTTTAGAAGTTTTTAGAAGAAGATTTTAGAAGCAATCACAGTGATGATGTAAACCCAGCTATAAATATAATAATATTGTTAATTGGTAATAATGTTAACTGGTAATATTGTAAAATAAAAGAGCAACTGCAGTTTTAAAGATTTTTGTTTTCTGAAGAGATTCCTGGCCTTACAATATGTTTATCTTTTCCACTTGCTTTTCTATATCCTTCATCAGGAATGTTTCAACCAAATTTACAGGGATGATGCCTCAACACAGATGCAGTACCAACTCTGTACTCACCTCAATGATATCTTTTATCAACTTTTGAAGAGAAAGATTCTCCTCTTTGGCATTTTTAGTTAATGAAGCTTCATATTCTACCTCCAACCGACTTGTCTCCTGAGAACAAAATAAAGGAAGTGTGGATAGGAAAGAGACACTCACTCTGTAGTACTCAACTTCAGTAGCACTGTCATGCTGATAAGCCTCAGTCCTAGTGATTCATGTCATCTACTTTTAATATCTATTTAATTCTTTCTTTTCTAAAAGTAAAAAGGAAACGCCAGCAACTAGTTTTTACAGATTGTTAAGAAACAGTTAGTCCCAAGTAACTTTCGTCACTAGAGACTTAGAGGCAGAGGCAAAATATAACATTGACATAAGTCCTCTGATGAAGACACCTGAATCGCCTGCAACTCCCCTACCCTTGCCTTCAATGTGCATTGGTTCCAGATTTGCTAAACATACAACATATTTTGGCAATACTCTTCATGCTTTTATACAGCTAGCACTTCTATCATTATTTCTCTCAAAAAATCCACGCCTCTGTGTTAGGGCTGGAGAGCAAACCACTCGGACAAAACAGACACTGGGCTATCTCCCAGACAAAAGTAAAACATACTAGAATCTCCACAGTGTCGTTAAGCGTCTTCATGGTCTTCTCCTTCTCTTCATTCTGCTTCTGAGACTGTACAAGCAAGGCTGAGAGCTCCATCACCCTGAGAAGAGAAGGTCCGCATGCCATTCCAAAAGCCCTGCATACCACCAGCTGTTAAAGGACAAAGCAGCAGCACCCAGAGGCACAGCAGAGAAAGTTCAACCCAGAAAATAGCATGAGCAGTTTTAATGTCTAGAGCTTAATATGCTAGGTATTGCAAAAAGGCCCTTCGAGCCCCCAAAAGACTTCAGCAGTTAATCCTGCAAGGAGAAGTCAGTACAGAGGTGCTACACTACTTATGATGGTCCTGCATGAATTCCTCCTAGCGGGCTATACAAAAAACAGAACTCTGTTGGTACTAGTCTGATTTTTTCACCACGAACCAGTTAACTGTAGGTACACTATAGCATACAATCTTTCTTCCAGTCTTATCTGACTCAGAAGAGCTTCTGTTAGTCAGACCTCTTTCCCTCTCCTTTTCCTTAAAGGCAGCAGTTTGACCACAGACTGAAACGAGATCCTAGAGAATGGATATGTTTTGAACACGAACACCGCCAACCTCTGAATCCAAAAAGCAGTCTAATAAAGACAGTGATGGTAATAGCAAAGTTTAAAACATAATTACCTGTCTTGAAGCTCCTTTTTCTCAAGGTCCCCCTTAACTTGAAAGCTCATCACTTCCCAGGTCTTCTGATTTATTTCCTTTTCCACCTGTTTCTCTGTCCGATCCTTTAAGACAGGTCTTCCCAAAGTGAGGGACTCCCAGAGCTGTACGCCAGAATTTAGCTGGAAGCAGTTGACAAGTATAGATCCAGAAAGTCTCACTTGCTCTGCCTTCAGTTCTGACAAGTCTCTGAGAATGAATAAATAGAAGAGCTAATGCTCAAACCATTTTCAGCAGCCAATTCACTTTTGAAGTGCTTAGTTGGGCAACAGCACATGCTGACAGAAAAGACTGCATCTTCTGCAAGGAAGAACCATTCATCTGACACTGGAAAATTAGGACACATCTTGATAGTTGAAGAATGAGCCCATTTTCTCCCCAGAGATATGAAGTAGGGTATAATATATCCAGAAGGCTTCAAGGACTTCTGACTATTCATATTAATGATTTAGTTGTATATTATTAGTATACTCTAATCACTACCATCATTAATAGATGTAAAGATTTTTTGCAAGGTTCCCAACATTTATAGACTTAACCTATCAGTATGACCACCTAGCCTGCTAAAAGGCCCAGGAAAATAGGCACATAATAACGATTTTAGAAAGATGATGTATGAAGCCTAATCCTACACTGCTGTAACGGAAAAACACAAATTATGCAAGAATTAGTAAGTAGGTCAGATATAGTTTGTACATTAAAAAAGGCTTATAATCAAGTAAGGCTAATGGATGAAAGTAACCCACAGTTTAAAACTGCATGCTTACACAAAAAGAATGTAGTATTAATGCTACATGATTATCACTTGCAAGGAGAGCAACCATGATGAAGTACTGTCAAAGAAGCTCAGAGAGCCCAAGAAGGAAGAAAGCAATTACAAAAAGAGGCATCAAACTAAGCAGTGATAAATGCAATAACAGGGAAAATAGAAGCTATTTTTTCCTCTCAATAACATTGACGCAAGAATAAGTGCATACAAACCAACAAAATAAATGTAAGCTGGAAGTGAGAAGAAAAAAATATATATAATCATGAATGATACTTTCATCAGAAGCAGTGAAACAGGAAACCTAGTAAGATTTAAGATAGGTTTTAACAATTTTATAAAAGGGACTACATTGTATACTGCACACAATAGGGCTTGATGAGTCCACTCCCTTCCAATGTGCCCATCTATGCCCATATCTGTGTAAATATGCCCCAATATTAACAGTCAAAACTTATCCATGTAGGGCCTGTACATTCCTCTACATGGTCCTATACATGGGACTCATAGCCAAATTCCCTCAGTTTGATTTGAAATCAAGCATCACACAGATGCTTCTGAAAATAGTCTGTATCATGCTTAATTGCTTTACTTCAGGCTACCAAAGGGAAACCCTATCTTTAGCTCTAATTAGCATAATATCACAGCTTTAAAAAGCAGGTGTGGAAGAAAACTACTTTTTTTTTTTTTTCTACAAGAGATCTAACTTTAACTTCTACTCACCGGTCAGTGGCCGTCTTCATTTCTAGGAAATGACGGCGAAAGGTCACCACCTGGCGCCAGAGGCTGAGAAGACGGTTATGTTCACCTTTTAGGTAGCTGTCATAAAACTAAAAATGCAAAGATGAAAAACTAATGCCAGTTTAGCCTTCAATCTCACCATGCAAATATTCCAGATATGAAACAGGACACCACCAGATCTCCTTTAATAACAGTTCCAACAGGCACATCAGGGACTGAATAGGACCACATAAGCATTCTCAGTAGACTTGCTTCTTCACTTCAAAGAGGGGAACATCCAAATTTCTCCTGCTGTAGTACACATATCAATACAGCAAACTCATCATGATTCATCACTTCACCCTGCAGAGATGTCCAACAGTCTTGCTCGGAGGCTCTTGCTTGCACTAGGCTGCTAGGAAGGGATGCCTGCTTGTTTTTCTGAGGGGCTACTCTGAATCCGCATACACACAAACCTCTCTGGACTCCACTGCTGTAGACAGAGTTTTAAGAACCAATATAAATGAATAAATAAAGGACATATCATGTGTGATGACTGCTCTACAGTATTCAGAAATAAAAAGCAATTGTCTTAAAGACTCAGTTGCCTTGTTGCAGCAGGTGGGCATCTCTGATCACTACAAAATTTGTGGATGCTCCTCCATCTCATATCCTTGTGTTCTGCTAGCCAACACCAGCAAATCTTCAATGCAGCAACAACTTTCACACAGAAAGTTCCCTGTGCTAGGAATAAATTGTATTCTCATCCCTGTCCAGCATTACACTCGACAGGCCTCTAGCTTACCCTTACCTCACGTTCACTACGCCATTCATTCTCCTTCAACTCCAGCTCCTCCCGGGCCCTCATCCAATCTGCCGTTAGTTTTCCAACGTCTTCTTTAAGAGCTGTATTCACCTCATTTGCTTTATCTAGGTGCTCCCGCAAGAGGGTGTTCACTTCAGCCAGACTTTCACACCTTGGAAACAGAGAAATAGTAATGAGCACACTGAAAAACTACCACCCACACATAGCATCCCTGTGCCTTTCCAGCTGCCTCAAAATTGAATTTCTCCTCATGCTGGAAGGTAGTGAACATGCTTTCCAGAAATAATAAAGACATTTCTTTCTGCAACTCCCTCTTCTCTTCTTCTTGCTCTTTAATTTCTACCTACAATTTTAGTTTTCACTTCAAATGTGATGATGCCCACATGTAACCTTTTGACTCCTCTTTGCTCTGTCCGGTCACCTGTCCATCTTCTCTTTACAAGATTCTGATGTATCATCTTTCTCTAACATTGTCCTGACCACCTCCTTCTTGAGCCTTCAAGTTTCAGCATCCTTCCTTGCAACTTACCTCTGCCATCACCTTCTTGTTAAGCCTCTCCCTATTCTTGTTTTTAATTCTAAACCAAGCAGGAAAATACCTGCCCCATGAAAGCTTCAGGATGTTAGGGCTTGATTCTCAGTATAAAGCAGAACGCTGTTGAGTAGCTCACTTCTAGAACTGCAGAAAAATTTAGGCTGCAAAGAGAACTCTGGAGGTCACCTGGATCAGAACAGCCGTCCGGCACACAATATGACCATTATACCACAAAATGGACTTTGGACCTTTCTCCTTTTGAAATGGCCTGCCCAGATGTTTCTTTTGGGGAGGCTAAGCAGCACTGATGGGTTTTCCCTTACTTCTATGAGTATCCAGGGTACTTCTTCCTTTTACCTTTGTTGTTCCTCTTCCAGCTGGGACAGGGCATTCTCCAGGCTATGATCTTCTGTGTCTTCCCACATGTCTGGAAGGGATCCCTTAAGGAAAAAGGATATGTTTAATCAAATCCTTGTGTCATGTTCATTTCTGATTTCTCCTCCTTTTTTTTTTTTTTTTTGGACCTTAGGAGTTTCTGGCTTCCTTCAGGTATGTGATGACTACAGTGAGGAAGGGAGATGAAGGATGTTTTTTAACATGAGCAGCCTTCCTCAGTTTCCCACTGCTGCGCTCTCACAGCTAGCTATCCTCAGCAAAAGAGTGCTCACTTAAGACTTAAAGCTTGGCAACGCATATTCTCCTATTCTATCTCTTAGGTTTATTTTAGCCATGAAGCAGAAGATAAGGTACGGAGCTGGTCCTGAATACTGAATGCCACCATTCTTCCCTTCCAAGGTATTATGTTGCAACTGATTTTGATGCAGAAATGGCTGTAACAGGCAGTATACCCCTTCCCTAGGACTAAATACAAATATTACTTTAAAACACAAGCATGCCTTCACTAAATTAAGATCACTCTTGATAGTATTTTCTGGATTGGTATTTCTGAGACCATTCGCTGCTCTGAGAATGGCCAGGGGACAAAACACTGAAGTGCAAACTTACAGTACTTCTTTGAATTCTCAAATCAACAAAATTATATTTTGCTATGTCTTTGCTTTGAGATCCTTTCTCTGTGTAACTGAATGTTGTGCACACTGTCTTTAGCTGGCAAATACTCACTCCTCCTGCTTCCAGTCGCTGCTCCAACTCTCGACACCAGGTCCGGTACTGCAGCACCTAGATGGATAAGTAGGACTAGGATAAGTGAATGAAGCTTGTAGCAGACCGAGTTCCTTCTGCATAAGTTTCTTCCTAGGTCTTTACACCCAGGGCACAGCACATTTCACATTACCACTGACACACTCAACAAGAAGTCCTGTGTAGAAACTTCACTTTTATCCCAATGAAGAAAGGAAGTTTTTACACATGTGTTTATCCTAAGACAATGAGGGCAAGCAGAACAACAGGACAGACTTCGACAGCAGAGCCAGCCATACCTAACTGACTGACGATCACATTGCTGATATATTAAATTCAGAAAAAGTTGCCAACAGAAAGCCCTATGCCAAATCCTAGGTATGTCAGGTTTAATAGCAGGCTTGGAACTAAAAAATTATGAAGTGATATAGCATGCCACAGTAATCACAAGCTTACTATGAAACAATTAATAATTCCTATGCTATCAGTAACCTACTCAGGCCCATCAAACAAAAAAAGCAGTTTCTTGCTATGCAGCCAAATAGCACGATTGTAAAAAGGAAAAGAAAAACCTCTGATAAACAGTGAAAACGATTACACAAAAGGCAAAGTCTTTTCCTGAACACCCAGGACTGTGAACGCCAAGGGTCTGAGCACAAGCAGAAGTCCCCTTATGAAATGCTCAAAGCAGGTGGAAAACAAGTTGGCTGAAACTGAAAAGGGTATAAATAGAACTCCTCTGCACTGCCTGGAGAAAGAAATGTACTTTTATCATCTATGCACTATTAGCATTGCTTTCCAAAGACACTGCCATCGCCCAGCAAACACAGCTGAACTGTTCCCATTGTATCTTTCCAGCATTCAAGCTCCTTTACATCTGAACATTTAGTCATCTGAAAAAAAAAAGAAAAAAAAAACACAAAACAAAAAAATCCAACCAAATCACAAGGATCACCCCGTTTAAATATGTATAATTTCATAAAAGCGATAAACCCAACCAGTGCAAAAAAAGCAACACAGGCCGGTAAGCTGCTTGACAAACCGCTATGCTCTCAGAGAAAAAAGAAACGCTAAAACCCAGGAAAAGAAACACTAAAACCTCCTGAGCAGCTCAGGCACTCAGGCAGGAGAGGAGCCCGTAGAGGTAGCTCAGCACCGCCTGAGCCTCTGGACAGGCCGCACTTGAGGCATGTTGCGTTTTCGATTCAGGCATCTTTATTAAAAGCAAAAGATAAAACCCAGGAAAGCCTCTCCCGGGGCCCCGGTGGCGGGGAGCAGGAGCTGCGGCTCGGCCCGGCCCGGCCGCCTGCAGCGGGGCCGCAGCCGCCGCCGCCCGGGGCCCGGCACCCCCGGCGCGGCCCCGGCGCGGCCCCGGCGCGCGGGCTCCCGCGGGGCGGCGCTCACCTTGGCCTGCAGCTTCTGCACGAGCACCGCTTGCCGGCGCTGCGCCTCCTGCGAGCCCTGCAGCCGGCGCCGCAGCGCGGCCTGGCTCCACGCCGCCTCCCCGGCCTCCATGGCCCCGCTGGCCCAGCGGCCCCGGGCGGCCCTGCGGCCTGCGGCGCTCCGCGGCGGGGCTTGCGCGGCGGCCGCGCCTGCCCCTGGCGGCCGCGCCCGGCCCTGGCGGCCCGCGCGGCGCCGAGGCAGCCCCCGGGCCGGGCCAGGCCGGGCGGAGCGGCGGGAAACCGCGGGAGGCCGCTCGCTCCAGCGGAGGTGGCGGCGCCGCCCGGGCCGACTCTTCGCGGCAGGGACATGAAGAGCGGGGTGCCCCGGGCGCGAGGAGACACTGGCCCCAGAGGCCTTCAGCGGCCTGCTCGGTCTCGGGGTTGCACTGGAGACCCCCTGGGCCCTTCCAACCCGGATGTTTTCCAGGCCAGGGCCTCCCAAGGGCGCTTCCCTGCACCCGGGAGGGCCTGTGGCAACAGCAGCACCTGGCAGAAGCACTGGGAGCTCAGAGACATAGCTGGGACTGCACTGAGGGAAAGGCAACAACGACGTGCAGGACAGTGAAGGTGGCCGTGGATGCCACAGAGTCAAAACAGTTTGTGGGGAAGGAACTGTCACTGCCAAGCATCATTTTAGATGTAGTAACGTGTGCTGCGTTTTTCTCTCTCGACTATTAAGGTTGTCCAGATGATCCCTGCTGTGGAAGTGGGCATTTAAAGAGAGATGGTGCTCAGATTTAAGCACGATGGATTCCACTCCACAGCTAAAGCATTTCTGCAAAAGCTAGGCCAAAAAAAAAAAAAAAAAGTGGTGATTACAGAGAAGGGTTTAAGGGCTGTAGTAGCAACTGGCTGAAGAGGCATGTCCAGCAAGACTTACTCAAGGAGAGCAATGCTGACCTAATCAGAAAGAGGGTGCTGGCATCACACTCATACTGGTAGTGAGACAGTTGTCAAATGCCGTGTCTGTCACTGGTGTCCACATGTCAAGATGATGTTGAAAAATTGAAAGCCTGGTCCTGTGCCTTCTAGAGATTACAAATACTGGCATTTGGATGCTAGTTTAAATTATTTAAAGAATAGGAATAGTTAGGAATACTTCTTAAGAGCTAAAAGAGCACACAGGGCTTAGGAGCTCAGAGGAGCCCCCAATGCCTCTGTCTCCATTGGGGGCCCAGTGTCAAAGTTGTAGAAAGCAGCTTGATGTCTCCAAGTAGGTGCTCTCATGCATGAGGGGTGCAGTGGTGGCAGCTCTAAGCACTTCAAGGTTGCTATGAAGAGGAGGGTGGGTGATGTATCTGCAGACATATCTGCCCACATCTGGCAGTCCCATCTCAAAAAAAACAGTAGCAGCCAAAATGCAGCCCTGTCCCACTGTTTTGGACTTACTGTGGACATGAGTTCTGCAGTCCTGTTGGCAAAATGCTGCTGAGCTGTCATTTTGGGGCTTGATTCCCAATCGTCCAGCCTTTCTTGCCTTGTGGTGTTTCAGATGAACTTTCAGTATGGGCTTCCTTGGGATTCTCTGCAGGTTCTGATGTTCTCACTGTATTGAGATTACTGGGAGAGGTCCCAAAAAGTCCTGTTCTCTTTACCAGGTTTGCCCCTGCCTTAGATCTACTTAGATCTACCTCTCAGAAGCCTAGCTAAGACTCTTGATAAGCAATGGCGCAGCTCTTTCTTTTTACTTCAAATCTATTTATCATGAGGACGTTTTAGCACAGCCTTTTGAAAGTATGCCACAAGTTCCCGTTTTAGTGGAAACGTAATCATCTTGTTTTACTCTGGCCCAAAACAGCAGCAATTGCTAATTATTGCATCTCTGAATTTCCTAGATTTTTTTTTAATTTAAAAAGACACATAACTATGAAGTCCAGTGGCAGTGTGACATGTGCATTGCAACCATTTGAAGGTGACAAGATGGACATGAGGCGTGCACTTCAGGGAGCACATCAAGTTTTAATGTGTACCTTTGCCCAAGCAGAGAGGAACCTGCATCCATGTCCAGCAGCTCTGAAGGCCCTTTCACTGACACATGAAACAACGCATCCAGGTTGCCTTGAGTAGGGACAACGCTATGAATGGCCCTTTGCCCTCACTGAGTGGCATCTTCTTCAGTGCTGGGAAATGTTCCTTTGGCTCCACAGGGCGATCCCTTTGCCAGCATAGTCCAAAGGTCTAGAGAGTCTCGCAAAAGTTGTCTCCTTGAGAAGCTGATGTAGACTCTTAGAATGTGGAGAACAGGAGCCAACCTACTTCAGTGGAGTAGGAACCCAAATAGTGCTCCTTTTTCAAATCCCTACATACGCTGGTGTGAAGAGCTGCCTTTAGAGAGTGGCTATTGCAAGAAGGACAGACGTGCTGCATGGGCCAAGATGCCTTCGTAATGCATGTGTGTTCGGCCCATGTCCTTGACTGTCCTCTCTAATGATGTCCTGTGCTTGGCCTAAAGCCTGCAAAACAGGAAGGGTTCCCATCTACATATTCAAGATGCCAGGTGAGTTTGAGCTTCTCCTGAACTAAATGTACAATCTGAGTACTTCCACATTGGAAGGTACTTCCACCCTATTCCATGGACCCTGTCCAAGGTCAGACCCCACTGGGGTCTGCAGCAGTCTGGTGACTCACTTCAATCTGAACATAAACAGCGATCCTGTGGTCACAAGCTCTTTGTCCGAGAGTCTTTCAAGAGATCCTTTCTGTTGTTTAAAGAGAGGGGATAGTTTTGCATGTCCTCTTTGCTTGCTCTTGCTCTGCAGGGCAGAGCCCAATGTGACGGGCAGGCGGCTGGGGAAGGAAGAGCAAGTCGTGCTTGGGTGACACTGGGGATGAGAGAGTGACCTGGCCTGGAGGGAGGGTCTTCGCCAGAAGAAACCCACCGGAAAACTTTATCAGGAGCATCAACCCCCATCGGACTGCTGCGCGCGGGCGGAGAGGGCGAGCGCAGGGCTGGGCGCGCGGGAGGCGCCCGTGCCCGCCAGGGGGCGCTGCTGCCGCGCGAGCGGCACCGGGACTGGAGCGGCACCGGGACTGGAGCGGCACCGGGACTGGAGCGGCACCGGGGCCGCTGCGGGACCGGGACCGGAGCGGGGCGGCCGCAGCCTCGCAATAAATACCCCGAAGTGCGGGGCGCTGCGGGAGCCTGCGTGGAGCGGCCGCAGCGGCGCGGGGCTGCGGAGCGAGGCTGCTCCCCGTGAGGCGCTACCTCCCTCCAGTCCCCAGCCCGTCACCTCCGGCTCTTCCAACGGCAGGTCCCGGCTGCTGGGCTCGAGGCTGGCCCCGCTGGACCATTCAGGTCACCGAAGGCTGAGGCCGAGGGCGCGTGGCCGCTTGAAAAAGCATCCTCTGGAGTGTCGCGCCTGTGGAGCTGTTTCACATGAGGCAGAGTATGAGTCATGCTAATGAAAAGGGTAAAGAAGATTTTTTTTTTTTTAAAAAGAAATATATCGCAGTTAAATTACTTTAGACAGCATGACATCAGAGAGTAATTAAAGGGGTTTGTTGGAATTCCGTTTCCAATTCCTGAGTTCAGGTTTGTAAAAGATTTCTGAGCACCTGCAGGTCTCTGTGTGTGAAATATTTTCACTGGAAAGGATTCAAAACTTTTTTTTTTTTTTTTTTAAAAAAAACCTTTTAACACAGGGGCAGCATTACGCCATTCTTCCTTCTTGGAAAAAAAAAAAAAAAGAAAAAGAAACCCTTCAGATTTAAACAGGACTCCTTCAAGTTTTCAGTCAGTTTTACAGAAGAAAACGAGGTGGTAAACTTTCTCTTTTCAAGAACGATTTCTTTTTAGCTGCTAACTGAAGCCAGGGGAGATCGTATCTGAATACATGAGCATTTCCACTATGGGACTGGATACAAGCATTAAACAAAGAGATTTGAAATGTTTTAATCTCAAGCAAAACCCACTTTTGCTGACTTTGGTTTTTAATTTCTTTCATGTTTTCTTCTGCCAAACTGGAGGAACCTTTCCCAATTTTCTCTTTAGCGGCATTCAGAGAAAGACCAGAGGATGAAAATCCTGCATTTTCTCACTTTACTGCTTTGGCATTTGACTTGGCTGTCTCTGGATCTAGTTCCTGGAGTGCTGGGTAATTCTGAAGCAGGCCAGAGTAATCCAAGATCTAAACTAGGTTTGTTAAAAGCAGAAGGAAAAGAGCAGAATCCCTCGGCAAGAACAGGTACACTGCGGACTGGAAACCATGGATATAGTGCCGGGACTTCAAAGGCTCGAACTAAAAGCGGTGCTGTTCAGGCTGGAGCTCTCCTGGCCAAGAACAATGAATCAAAGAAGGTTCTCCCAAGAACAGCAGCCACGGAGACAAAGGTAGGACTTCTCCCTGGCAGACCTTCTGGAGTGAGGACAGTGACTCCAAAGGTTCAAAATCTTAGCAGCAAGGCGTCTTTGAAAAAACCTGGCACGAGCAGTACCGATACTGCATCTTACAAAACCAAAAAGACTAAAGAGCCTGTCACCCAAAGGGAAACTAAGGAAACGTTCAGACATCCCCCTATAACGCCACATGAATACATGCTCTCTTTGTACAGGACTCTCTCAGATGCAGAAAGAAAAGGTGTTAATGGAAGTGTAAAACTGGAGGCTGGACTTGCCAATACAATAACCAGCTTCATAGACAAAGGACAAGGTAAGAAAGTAGCCCCTACGCGTGCGGGTGTGTAAAGGACAGAAAAGGGACACGTGCACATCTCCGTATGTTTATACGTTTAGAGAATGTTATCGGAAAAATAATCATACATTTTTAAAGTCCAATAGCTCTTTTTAATGTAAATGAAACTATGCAAATTTACTGCAGTTTCTGCCTTCGTGCCTTATTTCAGAAAATTCATCTAGATGGTTGTGCAGTAGCTGAAAAAAAAAAGCATTCAGAGGCAGATAGAAAATGTTTTAGGTACTTAAAGAAACACATTGTTGGAAATCATGAGTCTTTGCATCTTTAGGTGTTTAAAAACCTTTTAAAGCCTGATCTTATGTTCTTCGCATAACTTACTCCTGGAAACTAGTAACATTGGATCTTGTAAATAAAATGACATGATATGCTATGAACATGGCTAACAGCATTAGTATTATGTGATTAAAAAAAAAATAAGCAGGTTTCATTATCAAAAAGCCAGCCTGTTTTGTTCAAGATAGAATTATGATGAACCATAGTCTCAGGAGTCATTACAGCGTCACACAGATGTATCTGTGCCAGGTTTAAGCTGGTGCTTTTGGGTACCACTATGTTCCTAAGGATAGAAGCTCGCAGCTAAGCCTGGCTACCTAGAGTAAATTTCTGAGACTTCAGAATTTGCAATTCAACATTCTGGTTCCAAATATTTTTGAAACTGTAGACTATGATGTCACACAAGGAATGACCTGACTCCAAAAGAAAGACGTTCACCTGATCACTTACGCTGGGGAGCTAACTCCATGCTGCTTCTGGTGGCATTAGCGAGAGTTTTGGCATGGGCTTAAGGAAGCAACAGGGCTTCTGCTAACAAGGCAAGGGTAGAAGACTCAGCCAGGATAGGTGATTTGTTTTCAATTTAATTAATAGTAGCTTGGCTTCTGGGCAGCGATGCTAAGGTGCTCACAAGTACCATGTTCCAGTTGGGGTTCTTGATTTGAGACCACAGGGCATTGCTAATGTTACGTGTCGAGAAAACTTTCGCTCAACCATATTCCTCATTAGCACTGCTGGTGAGCTTAACCAAGCAAATGTAACGTCAGCTTAAAGTGAGGTGTGTTTTTCTGTCCAATTTGAAAAAGCTGTGAATCCTGTGGAGCTAAGTTAATAAGGCAATTACCCTTGTGTCTGGCAGTTCCTGGGGGATGTTGGGTTTAAAAGACTAATTCACTATTGTATTGTCTAAGGGTAAATTTGCTCATGTTTGGAGCCATCATGGAACCTGGGCACCACTGAAATCCTGTTTCAATAATTTAAGTAGGATGTAAGTGGTGAATAAGCCCTGTGAGTGCCCAGCCCTGAAAGGGGACTGTTTTCCAATTGGCTAATTGCTACTTTGAAGCTAGAAAACACACTCCAGTGAAAGAAATTGCATTTCTATGAGACAAACTTAGAGGATCCTTTGCCGGTTGAGTCACTGAGTTCTTCTGGGTCCCTTCTCAGAGCTGATCCCATAGACAACAAATGTCCTTTCACATGAGCAGCCTAATTAAAAGATCTTCTAGACTTATGAAGAAACTCCAGGAATATCATGAAGAACTGAATAACCAATACTGATCTGTGCTTGATGTGCTTTTAAAAATGTGTGTGCTTTTTTCAGATGAGCGAGCGCCAACCACAAGAAAACAGAAATATATTTTTGACATCAGTGCCTTAGAAAAAGATGGCTTGCTGGGAGCAGAGCTTCGAATATTAAGGAAAAAGCCTTCTGATGCATGGAAGTCTCATTCTTCCGCAAAAACTTCTCAAGTGAAATTATTTAGTTGCTCCACAAACAGACAAGCAGCTACACTCCTGGATTCTCGCACTGTCAGTGTCACAGATACACCAAAATGGGAAGTGTTTGACATCTGGAAACTTTTTAGGAACTTTAAAAACTTGGTAAACTTGTGTTTTGAACTGGAAACTTTTGACAGGGGAAGAGCTGTTGATCTCAGGAGCGTGGGATTTAACAGAACAGGAAGACAGGTCAATGAAAAGGCTCTTTTCTTGGTATTTGGGAGGACAAAAAAAAGAGACTTATTCTTCAATGAAATCAAAGCTAGGTCAGGCCAAGATGACAAAACTGTTTATGAGTACTTATTCAACCAGAGGAGGAAGAGAAGAGCTCCTCTAGCAACACGGCAAGGGAAGAGGCCCAGCAAGAATCTGAAGGCAAGGTGCAGCAGAAAAGCCCTTCACGTGAATTTTAAGGATATGGGATGGGATGACTGGATAATCGCCCCGCTAGAATATGAAGCCTATCACTGCGAAGGGCTTTGTGAATTCCCCCTTCGCTCCCATCTGGAACCCACCAATCACGCAGTTATCCAGACTTTAATGAACTCGATGGACCCAGAATCTACCCCCCCAACCTGCTGTGTCCCAACCCGGCTCAGTCCCATTAGCATTCTTTTCATTGACTCTGCAAACAACGTAGTCTACAAGCAGTATGAGGACATGGTAGTGGAGTCATGTGGTTGTAGGTAGCAGAACAGTTGCTCACATGAGTATGTTATGAAAGGTAATATGACAAACTGAATATGACCTCTCCTCAAACAAGGGTAACTACACTTCTTACCTCTGGGGTGAGTATGTTCACAAAGATGTAGCAGTGAAGCCCGAACACGCAGAAACTCCTGCGTGCTTCTTCTCTGTGGGCGTATTCCCGTTATATTTGGCTGCTGTCACGCAGCCCGATGTAAGGCCTTGCGTAAAGAATCTGACAGCGGCATAAGACTGTCTCTAGCTAAAGTCTATGACAGAGGAGATGAGACCACACACTGACAGATCTCCTGCTTTTATCCCAGAGGCAGTTGGTAAAGATGGTGTCAGTGAGCTGTGGATACGACCTGTTCGACCCTTTAATACTGTTGTTAAGACCAAATTTACATCTCAGTCTCATTATGCAATGTCAGAAAAGAGCTCTGATGTCTAGGAGAGGCTGGGGTCTAGTGTGTTCTGAGCTTGGTGTAAATAGTTGCACTGTAATATGATTTCTTTCTGATTAGCTATGGAAACTATGCATATATAAAAAGGAGTAATCAAATATCATATTCTGATTTAGTTTAAGTTGTACATGGAGAGAGGTGATGCGGAGTATTTGTTTCCATGTATGTTTTACTCCAAGCTACATATCTTTCTTAAGTATCCACCCTTTCATTATTATGTAGCAAGTTATATTACTCTGTATAAGGTCCAAGTTGCTCTCAAATGTTCATAGTAAGTGTTAAATTACAGCATAAGATGTAATAAATTATTGACACAATGCTACATTGTGTCCAGCTATCCAACTCTTCATAACCATAATACTGTTAAGATTTTTTTTGAATGTTTTTGTACAATAAATACAAGCGAAAGGGACTTTTCAGTGCAGCAGAATGCTAATGGCATGGATAACATGTCCATGTACTTACTTTGCCCCTAGCTCTGCTGCCACAGAGTGAGATGATGGAACCATTGGAAGAAGATGTGAAAACATGATGTGGTTTGATGGGGTGTGAAATGACATTATCACTTTATATCTGGGGCAAGAATGAGTTACAATTGTGGAAGAGTTCTGGCATGATTTTATTTCACCCTGCAAGGATTGTATGTTTATGTATCTCTTTTTCTATTCATGATGGATTATAAATTTATTCTGGGATTACTCTTTGTAGGCTACCTACCACACTAGGTGCCAGAAACTCAACTATGGAGGGATTAGAGGGGCAATAAGAACTGTCAGCAATGATGGAAGTAGCTTATCCATAGTCAAACATAGCAATGCTAAGGCTTACTACCTTCGATTCATCATACTGTAAATGAGCAGGTCACACAAGTTCCTGGGCCTGAACTCTGCTCTGCACAGCAACACTGATGTGGAAAGGGAGCTGAATATGGGCCCCACAAGTGCTGACCTGGGGTTGGACTTGTTCTAGCTCATGTGGGGGGAAAGCAGTCCTCGACAGCTGGGCAACAGCTGATAAACAATGGCAAAAAGGGCTGCCCTTCCTCCTGCACTCTCTGCAGAGCCTTTAGTCAGGTTAAAAATAGTGGTTAGCTGGACACAGAGGGTTCCCCTGGGTAGGGAAACATGGCAGGTGCCATAACATAACCCAAAGCCAGGTGATGCAGAAAAAGCACTGCTGGGACTGTATATGTAACTGTAACTCTTTGTAGTAGTTCCGTACCGTGATCTGTGCCTGCAGAAAAGGACATTACTCAGGCCAGCTCAGATGATAACACAAAATGAAGTAGGAGGGAGATTCACTGATCAGTAGGTCAATATGCATTTGAAATGCTGGGCACTTGAAGCTACTCTGCCACATGCACGTAAGAAGTCCTGGCATCTTATGGATCTGGTTTGTGGCTCAGGGCTGTCCCCCGGGCTGCTGTCTCCTTTTGGATTCTCAGTATGTAGCTGCTTCCCAGTAGCTTCTGGGACCCCAATGGAGTCTTAGACTTGAACTAACAGGTCCTGTGCCCTGGACTGAATACTTACCACCAGCCAGTGTTACTGGTTTTAGACATTTTAAAGATTTTTAAACAAGGAGCTTCTAGTGCTGTGCTTTACAATAAGCTTAAGTAGACCTAAGTTGTCTTGAGTTGTTACATCAGCAGAGAAAACACGGCCCACACCAGCAGGGTGCTGATGACCCCTTCTTGCCCATTCTTCTCAAGCATTTCTTTTCTTTCCTCTGGGCATTTTCTGGCTGTCTGGCTAGGGCCTCTAAGGCTACTTTCTCCAGCCCTGGCCATGGCTGCCTCTAGAGGGGACGGTTACATTCCTGTGGGGAAGGGTTGTCTCTCTCCTCTATGCGAGCAGGTGGCGATCCCCAGCGGGGCGCTGGCTGCCATTTCTCTTCCTACGCATGGCAGAGCCAGCTGCTCTGTGCAGCCTAGTGATCCACAGGCACATTTCTCACCAGGCCTCTGTTTAAATGTTTAAATTGTGCTGTCACAAATACTGCCCGTCTAGGTTCACCCAGCACTGTGCTCTTTCAATTCACAGTCTGGAAAAACAGTACCTTTGCTTTCTTATCTCTGAATCCATCATCTTGGTGTCTATAGCAAGCACCTAAAGGCTTCTGTGCTTTATTGCTCTCGGTCTGTGAGGGGACTGCTGCTCCGCGCTCTGGGATGGATATCATCAATGCTATATCCATGTTTTCCAGGATTTTGCTAGAGAGGGATATTTTGGTCATCCTATGCTGTTTGAAAGTGGGTGGTAAAGCTATGAATATCTTTATTTTGTCTTTACCACGATACAGTATTGACCACTCAGGTCCTGCTCTGACTTGTCTTGGGCTGTAGGAATCAGCACATGGCTGAGCCATGTACAGGCTGGTCTACTGGCCAGAACTCCTCCTCACAGCAGCATTTTCCCTGCCGTTGAGGCTGCAGAAGGCTGTTCTTAGTCCTTGAATCCACAGTTAGGAAAGCCTGAATGTCTTCCATATCCTTTTTTAAGGCAGAGATTTTCAAAAGGCAGGAAAGGAAAGGAGTGAGAATTGAGATCAATCTGGTGATTCAGTTTGGTATGGGAATACTTTAATCGAATGTCTCTGTAATTACTCTAATGCAGGCTCTGCAATTATATGGTGATCAATAAAACCAAACTAAGATTGGTGCTGCCAAGCACCAGTGAGAAAGGCTTTGTCTTGGACAATAGTCGGGCAGCATGAGAAGAGAACCTGTTCTTAAGAAGATACAAGAAGTTCTTCTGGACTCACAACCAGGAATCTGGCAGGATCTAGGGCAGTCTAGGGATCTAGGGCTTCAGTGGAGTTTTGCATTGCGTTTGCCCCCTAGCTCCAAGCCTTGCTCTTTGCATGATTTATTTAGTTTCATAAAATTTGCATGTAAACCTGCTCATTATTTGCCACTGGAAGCTGATAGGATAAACTCATTGCAAAATAACTAGTTAGAGCTGGCTTGTCTACTTGCAGATGACCGCACTGTAGTATATCTAAGTCTTCCAGAATAGCACCTACTTTTCACGGATAAGCTAAACTTGAAGCCTTACTTTAGCGTAAAAAGAAAACATTGCATAAATCATTGTACATACAAATCCATTCATTGTCAAAGGCAGAATAATAATGCTCTATTACAGCGAACTCCATTGAGAATGACCTTCCCTCAAAACACCTGTGGCCTTCTACCATTTTTAATTGGAATAAAACTGCCATTATCAATGACAATGATATCAAGATGATAGCTGGTTCCAAAGGATGTGTATTGAAGTTGTCTTAAAACAAAAAGGTTAGCTGCTGGGGTTACAGCTAGGCACCATCTTTCTAAAAGGCTGTTTGCTTCAGCTGCAGCTGGATCTATGGCCTCAGTGATAATTTTGGAGGAAGGTGCAATAGTACCATCATGTTACAGAGGATGCACACTGCAGTTTGGAAGCCTGAGAAGAAAAAGAGCTGGACACCACAGGCTGCAGGGCTGCAGATCAGCCTGAGGATCTCAGTGAGGCAGGCTGCGATGGAAGTTAAAAAAATCCCTGAAGCCATCACCTAGTAGGTAGCTCTCTGAGGTTCTTGTTTCTTATTTTTGTGCAGGTTTTTCAATACAGTGATAAAATAACAACGTGCAAACAGAGTATGCATCAACATCTAAATGGAGAAAAAAAAAAAAAGCTCAGATTTTGTAATTATCCCAAAGCAAACAGCATGAACCTAGGAAAAATTAAAAGAAATATCATATTGAAAACTTCAAAAATATCCTTTGGATACTGGATTGAACCCCCAAATTTAGATAGGCAGTAGCAAAACTTTGAGGGAAGAAGGAAAAAAAAAAGACTTTTTAATATAAGTTTAAAGAATTTTGAAGCTACAAACACTAAAATTGCTTTGTTATATTGGATATTTACCATATCAAATGGCCAGACAGCACGTTTGGCCTAGATAGAAGCAATTTCAGGCCGAGTATTCAAATTTGGGGTAACCTGACATCCGCTTTGCTTGGCTGCCAGCTCCGAGGTGGTGACAGGCACCGGACTCTGCAGGGGAGAGTCCTGGCACTGCCCTGGTTTGCTCCAGCTCAGACTGATGGGTTTATAATAGTGGGCATCCTACACAGCAGGATTGCTTTTTCACATTTAATTCTCAAATTTAATATCCTTGGATTATAATATCTGTTGTTGTGATGTCTAGAGCATCCTTTTGCATTTGCTTTACTGCTATTGTTTGATAACTAGGAATTCCAGTTCAATATTATTTTATTCAGGACTGATATACTGAGCATTGACACACTTTCCTCAGAGGAAACTACTAGAGTAGTCCTCACTACTGTATAGGTGATTCGTTGGTGTATTTTGAGCCATTGGGATCATGTGAGGCAGACTTCACTGTGTGTAATAAATTACCGGGTGCTTACTGAGTGGTCTCTTAAGTCTACAGTGGTAGAGGGACTGACCTCTTTCCTCACTATTATGAAAGCAGTTTCTGTTATTCTCATTTATCCAAAAATCCAGCAGCTAGAAGAAGATGCTGCTATAGTGTACTGTCAAGCTCCATTTCTGAATTCCACTCTTTTCATCCCATATCTACTCACAAAGCCTTTTGAAATCTTGTTAAACTTTTAAAAGGAAATCTGAGTTGTAAGGAATTGGAACAGAAAAGCCTATCCAAGACTTCTAAGATACATGAAAGGCAGCCATTACAAATTTACAAATACTCATTATCACAGAAAAGCGCAGAAGCGCAGCCCACGTGGACTTCCTTCAGCACTCATTTCTTTCTGCAAGGAGAGGTTCAGGGACAGGGCACAATCTGGGACTGACACACAGCAAAGAAAATGGAAGGCAACTGAGAACCTTGGAACTCCTCAAGTTTGGCACTGCTTTCCTTAGTATGGTCATTATACTATGTGCAAAGATAGACACCCTGAATTATTGTTATGGCTTTCTTCCCATGGGTGAACTAGCTTTAGCAACTGGATGGCAGAAACACACAGAAACCTGAGCTGTAAAGCAATATGGGTTAAAAGTTCAGCTTTCCACCTTTATGATGGCAAGTTTCGCTCTCTCACTGAGAATGCCTCATTTGTGTTTACTTTTTAGGGTCGTTATCTGTCCCACGAGAGTCTTTGTGAAGGTCCACATTTCAAATAAACAGTACACTGTAAGACAGGTATGTGTGGCTAATTTTTGTTGCATTTGGCTAAAATATGGTACTAAGCTGAATAGGTAAACATAAAAGTATGCCATTTAAAACAATGCATTCCCATTACTGTTTGAATATGTGCCTAAACTCCATGTACACTTTTACATGGTTATGTCATTTCCTGTGTAAAATGTGCTTGTTTATACAGCAGCCATATGAAAGATGCAGTAACCCGCTATGTGGGCTATTTGAAGCTGTCTTTAAGAAACATAAAAACCCCTGGACCCTTGTATAATAAAAGGTGTTAAAAGATACTGCTTTTATAACATCTTAGCCAAGACTAATAAGAATGTACAAAGCAAACTTTTTTTTTTTAACTCCATAGTCTTGGTCAATCACGTGTTATTTTATGAATTTACTATTGCTATTGGGTAGTAAAATGATATTTAAAAATAAAATTGCACCAGCTTTCATTGCTTTTCAACAAATTTAATAAAGAAGGAAATCTTAACTTTTACAAAAACCAAAAACCAAAGAAATAGTAAATATGTGAGGAAGAACTTCTTTCCTGTGTGGGTGCCAGAGCCCTGGCACAGGCTGCCCAGAGAGGCTGTGGAGGCTCCTTCTCTGGAGATCTGCAAACCCGCCTGGATGCCACCCTGTGCCCCTGCTCTGGGTGTCCCTGCTGGAGCAGGGGTTGGTCTGGATGGTCCCTAGAGTTCCCTTCCAACCTCAGCCCTTCTGGGGTTCTGTGAAATACCATTCTTGGAACAGACTGTGTATTCTGTCATCCTGAGTTCACCAATATTCCTGTGTTGCAGGGAACAGGGACGGGAGGCTGCAGAATTAGTTTCAGTTTTCTGCAATGATCAGGCTGGCTGATCTAACACGAATGGGCTCCATTTTCCTTGGTGCCATGTTGAGGGGCAGAGTTGTCAAGAAAAATGGCTCTGTTAAATGATAATGGCAATGAATGGCCTGACATCTGTTAGGGTACAGAAAATGTCCTGTTTGCTGTTTTTTTATGAGAGTCTCTTTGCCATGCAGCCTCTTCCCATTCTACCACCAGAGAATTGTCATCATATGTACTGTAAGGCTTTGGCACCCTCAGTTACTGTCTGCCTGTTTTTGTCAAGGTGCCATTTATCATGACATAAAGTCAGAAATAAGCCTTTTTCTTGATAAAACCAGACACATTTAATTTTGCTTGTGTAGAGGACTTCAAAATATTAAGAACTCTCCAGAAATGCTGGAAGAGGATCACCACTTAGATCCTCCACCAGCTTAAAGAAGGTACAGTAACTCTTCACAGGATCTCTCCTCTGTGAGGACACATCCAACTCATAAACTTTAGATGGCAAAGAAATCATGAATTCAGTTTGTTAGTGATTAGAATTCAAGAGCCCAGCTAGAGAGGATAAAATGCTGCTGGGTGAGCTGGGAGGAGGTGATCTAGAGAAATGCTGGCAGAAAGGGCTCAAGAATAATTGGCTTTCAGGGAAGATAAACAGGCAAGTTCAGGGCAGTGGAGGGAGTGAAAGCTGGGCAGTGGAGTGCATAATGAGATGGACTGGATGGCAGAGCAGATAGAACAAATATGCCCTCAAATGGAAAAAAACATGTGGGATAAAGGTAGTCTTGGCGGGAACATAACACATTTGCATACCTACCACTGAAAATACTTCTTTTGAGGGCTTGAGGTAAATAACTCTTCTTTCTTCTTCCCACTTCTCCATCCTTCCTATGCTAGCTGCTTTCAGCAGCTTTTTTACTCAGATCTCTCTCCTGGGAGTGTGTGGAGGTTTAGAGCAAGAGCAGGCTCCTGTTAAAGACAAATAACTCCTGAGAATGGCACTGAGGAGTCAGAAGCAGCCAGTGGCTTTAGCACAGTGCTGACTGTGACCACGTGTGCAGTTGGGGGAGGTCCAGAGCATCACACCTGAGAAAACTGAGACTGGATGGTGAGGCACTTTCATTTATGGTATCATCGGATGGTTTCACTGCTGGGCTGCAGACTGCCTCTTGTCTAGGCCATGTGCAGCCTGAAGTAATAAAAACTGATGGTAGAGCTCTGGGCAGTTATGTGGAGTGGCCAGCTTTGGGTTTTCAAATAGCCCTTGACTATATCAGGCCCATTCAAAGCACTAAAGTGCTCAGCCTTCCCAGTCAGTCAAGGGGAGAGAGAAACCCTGGAAGAGAGAATCAAAGTGTCTGTGAGCTGAGCAGGATGGGACAGGTACACACAGACTGGGTCCCTCTGACCAATTGGGGATTCAGCTGCAAGAACAGGTTCTTAATGTCTAAGAAAAATAAAGCTCACCTTTTTTTGTGGTTTCCCGCTAAACATATCAGTCCTATTTTTTTCCACTTCCCAAGGAGTTGATGGCTCAAACCCAGCTCCCTTTCCCTGTTGCACTTAAACATGTCTGAAGGCCATGAGCAGGATGGGGGGGAACCCTTCGTGTCTCCCATGGCATAGCTGCACGTAGGCTTCTCTTTGGGAAGCGTTATGAAGCTTTGGGAAGATATGAAGCAGAACAGGCAGGGAATGCAAAGGAGGCAAAGCAGAATGAAGGAGTGCTGATAGAGGTCTACCCAGGACACCTGGGATGGAGAGGATTCTTTTGGGAACAAGAGATCTAACCGAAAATTCTGAACTAGATCACGCAGAGGAAAGACTTGTAACAAATGCTGCCACATTCATCTCAATCCTTTAACTTAATTGTCCCTAGCTGTAAGGAGTTTTATTACAGAAAGCCTGATATTGTAGGTACATTCTGAGAAGAGCCACTGGATGAATCCTACAGGCAAGAATAACAAGTGTGGGGAAAGAGAGAGGGGAGAAAGAAAGGGCTTGGGTGATTGGTGGCAGCACAGCTAATACTTGTGTCCTGGGCTTCCATCCAGTTACTCCAACAGATGTTCATAAGGAGATGCCACCGGCACAGTGATAGCTATATCTTTCTAAGATAAACTCTAAAAATGGCCTGATTCTTTGGAGAGCTTATAAAAATATACTGCTCTTTACCTTAAAATATAAATACAGTGCAGTTATCTCTAAGTTGCAATGTTTCTGGTAAGAGGAAAGGCCATATGAAATAATTCACTTCTTGCAACAGTAATGAAATATTCCCCATTCCAGTAAGATAAGAAAGTGATGAGGAGCATGTACCGGAGCTGTCTGCATTTTAAAACATTTAAACAGCACCAATAAACCTACTGATTTTTAATAAATTCTGAAATAGTGGAGAAGTTTGGAGATCTCTGGAGAAGTTAATTCAGTAATAAAAAATGGGCAATTGCAAGCAATATATGGGACTACTGACACTGATTGAATCTTATAATGTGTTTGAAGGGTGGTAGCATAATTCGGAGGTGATAAGGGGAGGAAGAACAACTAAAATGCCTGATGAGCTGCGTAACATAGTAGAAAATTTTTCCTAGGGATTATGAGTCTCTGAAAACATCAGTCTGAGGGGCAAATGGTGAGAGGGGTAAGAAGGTAAACAAGGAGCAAGGTTCTCCCAAGAGTAAAACAAAAACAAAAAAATCAGTGTGCCTAATGAAGCCATTTTGGGAGAGTTTGGGAATAAACAAGAAGGCACTGATTCCAAGAGACCTGCTGACCATGGGCTATTTTGGACACTGGCAAACTAAGTGTCTTCAAGAAAATCTCTGTGAATAAGTTTATACATGAAAAATTCCTCAAAAGCTGTCAAACGTATCGCCCTAGGGCTTCCTGGGATGCTGATAGCTGAGAAGCTGTGCCAGGAAAACCTCATTACACGTTTGTCTTGTCCTTCTTCTCATCTTTAGGGATCTGCTATTGCCCACAGGAGATGAACTAAACGGACCCATGGTCTTACTCAGCAAAGCCATTCTCATGTTCTTTGCCAGTTCACAAGCTCTTAGTTTTCAGATTCTGCTGCTGGAGAGACTGGGTTTTCTGGTGGGGCCACTTTTCCTGTCTCTTTTGTCTTGTATTTTTGTGTGTATGTGCCTCTTTTTGAAGTTCCCTAGAATTAAATGATGCTACATAACATCCGGGCATTATTTATTTGTAAAGAGAGATCCAGGATTGAATTAAAGATGAAAAGTATGGAAAGCTCACTGCATTCAGCTCTAACCTTATTTTGTGAATATTAGCACTTTTTTTTAAATGAGCTCCTTATGTCTACCTACTGACCAGTTTCTACTTTGTATTAGTGGATTGCTACCCCAGAAAGCCTGCCAGCATTGGGATGGTTCCCTTGTTTCTTTTAGGGTGAGACATTGACGCATTGGCACAACCTCATGAGTCCCTTCAGTGCAGGATTCAGCATCAGCCCTGTGTCCCAGGCTGAAGTTCTTGCTTGAGGTGAACTGTACAGCCAGAGGAGCAAACTCTTCAAACAGGGATAAAAGAAAGACGCTGGCAGCCTCCTGTCTCAAGATAAACAAGTGTTGGGCAGAGGACTGACAGACTCTCTGCTGCTCAAATGTATTAGTTACAACTCATGCTCTTGGGATATTCTCCAGACACCCTAAGGATGTGAAGATCAAGATGTGCTCTCTTTGGTGTGGATTTAAAACTCACTTGAAAGCTGCTCTGGAGGAGATGCCTCGTTCATACGGACTCTGTTACCCTACCAGCCCCAAGACTCTTATGCTCTCCCATAGCTTCAGGTTAGCAGCTCTTGCTGTGAGTAGAAGACCTCTGTTACCTGCTCATAACTGCTTATTCCCAGCCAGGGGACACGTGGTCTGTGTCATTTCTCACTATTGCCCTGCTCTGGTTGCACAGCCATGTGAAGGGAAGGGAGAAGGAATTAACTGGTGGAAAGTTACAGATGGCAGAGACATTTTTCAGGGAAACTCTTTGCTACAGAGTGGTTGACAGGCTATCTCTGATAAATGATCCGGAAAGCTAAATCTTACTCCATATTATACAGTTTTGATCACAGACATAAATGCATTTGGTATAAAACAGAAGGTCAGGAAGGTTTAAGGCATGGTATATGAGAAAACATTTTCCAGATTTCAGCTTCCTCCACGGTAATATGCAAGTGTAATTAAAACAGAACCTGGAAATATAGAGTACAGTACCCTATTGAAAGCGTGTTGTATGAGCTGAACTCCCTTCATTGATAGTTTTCCAAAACACACAGCTGCAATAATCTTTATCCAGGAGAAGGGAATAAATTAAGTCTGAACACCTCTGCATATAGTACAGTACAGTGTAAAGCACTGCACCCCACATAACCTCTTAGCGGTAATGGAAAGCTGAAGGAGGCGCAAGTGGAAAACCTCTCTGCCTAGCAAACATTTTCTTCTTCGGAGATCACATAGATGGGAAAAAAGCTCCTGGAGCAGAGGTTGCTTAAGTACTGGGATGTCTTGTTTCTGAAGCTGTCTGCTTGAGTGAGCCTCTGCGATGGCTGTGTGCCAAAGCACACTCTGAGCTTGACAGGTGGGGAGGGAAATGTCCTGGGCTTGCCCCAGCAAACAGTGAGAAATGACGGCAAGCTAAAGCGAACAAACAGGAGTTTATCATATTCAACAGCAGCAGCAGCCACCAGGATATATAAGCTCGGAAAAAACGGTAATCAGGTCCTACTTCTACCTGCTAGGCTTCGCCACAGCCCAGTGAAGTGCAGAAGCCTGGTCTGCTTCACGTCTGCTTTGTCTCCTGTTGCACTGGTGCAGGAGAGAAGTAATTCCCTTCTGGAGAGCAGAGGAAGGACCACTGTGCACCCCTTGCCAAGGAATTCCAGTTCAGGGAATTTGTCCTCACTCCTGCCAAACTCTGCAAGTACTGTAGTGCATTGTAAGTATTGCACTTTTATTGAAAAAATCTACTTTTTTTGTACTATGCTATTTTAAAATAGCATTTCACTGGAGAAGTACCCTTAACAAACGTACTCAGACATCTCAAACCGCATATTCAGTCCTATGGAGAACACTAAGCAGCTTTAAGTCGTTTCTTATATAATTAGCTTCCATTAAAAGCCCTTCTTCATCCTGTAGCTGCTGCCTAACAGCAGGCACAGCAGGCTTAGTCTGAAAATGTCCAGATTAGTGCAGGATGCAAAGGAGAAAAATTTTGCAGAAGTGAAGAAAATAACAAATCCTTCATAAATTGCCAGCTCAGCCTTAGAAATCTCTGAGCTAGAAATCCATCAGACTCTGGGTTTCCCCAGGCAGAGCCAGATGGCCCCTCACTACTTTTCTGGAATGGGAATTCTGGGGAGAGCTGTGCACACACATCCAGGTACGCTCCAGGAGAAGCCCAGGCTCTAGCCGGGCTCCAAGGGCCTGTTATCTCGGGTCTATGCTCCAAGTCCTAAAATGTGCATGAGCCCTGCATTGGCTCCATGTGTACATACAAGGCCCTTTCAGAACTCGGAGCACCGAAAAAGTATATTCTGCAAAGACACTCCAATAGCTGCAGGGGCCAGCTGGCAGTCTTGTCGTATTGGCATTGAACCAGAGTTAATACAACCCACTGGACCTGAGTTTCTCTTTATCATGATCTCCAGAGCACCCTGGAATACCCATGCTATCTTCCCTCTTGTTATCTGGAGTAGCCCGGCCTCTCTTAGCTAAAATGGAGATTTCCTTTTATTGTCTGGAAGCAGGAGCAAGGGGTTAAGAAAGAATATGAAATTAATATTAAATTTGGCACCTAGGAGGGAACCCCAGACTGCAGAGAGAAAAGACTGATACTGAGAAATTGGTACTTCTGCCTCAATATAAAAAGAATATGTGCTTTTAAGAAGGAGGGAGCTCTCCCCAGTAGATGATGGGCTAACAGTTGCCTCTTTAGGTTGATTTTGATTCCTTGAGTGATTGAGAAGAAAAACTAGAAGCTGTTACAGCACTGCAAATATTTCAAAAAGGTTATTTGACTTGTACTTGCATTTTTTGAAGACAAAAACATATATGCCTATATAAAAACGGTAAGTCTGGTTTTCTGTGTGAAAACCGTCCCAGAACATCCAATGAGGGCACACATTTTAAAAGTCATAAATCATCTAGACATCATAGCTGGCCTGGAAGATTTTGACAAAACACGTTTTCAAGCAAAAATGACAGCTTCTTCCAACTGAAGTTTTGAAGGAAGATAAATACTTGGATTTTACAGGGGGCTTTCTGAGTTACTGAGAAAAATACAGAGCCCTCATCCCACTCTCCCAATACAGAAGACCCCATACCCCAGCGCAAAGTACTTCTGTGCAAACACTCACACACTCTCTTCGGGCTTTGCCCCTGTTTAAGCTCAAGGAATTTTAACTTGAATCTTTCACATCAAAGGGAACCATCACAATTATCATGCTGGAGGCCCCTACCTTGCTCCCAGCCTTTCCTGTAGCACTTTCTTTATATCACTCAGTAGTAGTTCACCAAGTCAGAAAGTCAGTTCCAGTCCTGCTAAATATTGTTATCAGTTAGGCAAACCATAGCTCCCTACTGCCCTTGTACTCCAGAATCACAGTCCCTGATGGCCTCCATTCTGTGTTAGGAGGAGACCCTCACTCTGCCTTCATGCACCATCCAGTTGTGCAAACTGGTGGGTGGGTAATTTTTCTTCTGAGTTTGTCACTGTTCATATTCATTCTTTTTGTTTGGATGCTTGCTGAACTGAGGCTTTAACTGATGGGCTAAATCTACTGCACCCTTCCTATGCTGCACATGAGTTGACTTAGCAAGATGAAGCCTTGCCAGCCACCTGAACAGCCTTCACCTAGACCAAATATACTCTAGAAAACCTGACGCTTCTGGAAAGACAATGCTAATCTCTAACTGGAACCCCAAGCAGGCACCAGATACTCTGGCTGTGCTTCAGAGACAGGGGCAACAAATTTGCAAACTGCTCTCATCCGCCTTTCCGGGTGCTCTGCTGTAGCTGTTCCCTTCTCCTGATCAGCCAAGCAGGCGTCTCCAGCCCGTGAGCACAGGATGACATGGGGTGCATTTGTGCGCATGCAAGCTGAGAGACTGTAGAGTGTAGAGAAGTAGTTGCATTGAAAGAAATCCATAAAAAGAGACAATGGGACAAGATATACAGTAACTATCTATTATTTTCAAATAAAATGCTTACAGCATATATTTGCACAATTTATATATGCAAAATTTTGAAGGATTTGTACCTTCCTTGGGAATTTTTCAGGTACTTAAAGTTTGAATCCAATAAACCACAGAGCTAGGGATTGGTGCTACCTGGGCTTAATCACAGTTCAGATGCTTCCCACAGAGCACCAAAAAGGGAGATTGATAATATATACCTTATGGCTGGCTCACAAGAGGATCTTAAAGCAGTTATGAGAATGCGTCCTCATAGCAAAGTCTAACACAAGGCTTTTTCCTAAGTGTCCTGACCTCTCAAAATGGGGGAAGCCTGCACTTGCTAGTTTGGGAATAGGACTTCACAGTCACTGCTCCTGCTGCTCCCCTTGCCTCCCTTCTGCTACCTTCAGGAAAATCACCACCATTATGAGCAGCATCACTACTACCATCGATGCTGCCACCAGCAGCAGTCTGCATGGCAGCTTGATAGAGTTTAACAATAAAGTTAAGCAATAGCTGACTGCTGCTAAAATAGTCGGTCTGGTCTCATGTTCTCCCACCCCCTGCCACGCTACACATTCCTGGCATTCCTCTGATCCCGAGGAGCAGTTTAGGTAGCTAAGCTCACAGAAAATTAATCCTAGTGAAAATAACAAAAAAGACAATTTTATGCGGGTCTAGCTTCTTAAACCAGCTCACTGGCTCAGCAGTCTTCAGCTGAATGCTAGTGCTAGCACAGGACCTCACCTTTCAGCAATTAGTGATTTATGTGCTTAGTTGTATTGTCAAACCATGCCCTTTCTTGCTCCATCTGCTAGCCTTGTCTAATGCAGAAACACAGGAGCAAAGGGAGCACCCGTTTGCATGTCACCAGCCACCTGAGTAAAGAAGCAATCCTTCCTCAGTCTCCGGACTTTTTCCACCACCAGCTTCCCAAGCAGAGTACACCTAGTAGACACACTGTAGAGTCATCTTTCCATTTGTTTTTACTAGCTTTCTTCACACCTTGCTTCTCTACCACACAGCAGACCAGTATCACTTCTCAGTCATACTTAAAAAATGACAAAAACCAGCCATTTGAAGCACTCTGCATTTTGCCACACTTTTCCTCGGACCCTGTACTTATCCCTGTCTCTCTGCACTGGTGTCTGATTTGCAACTTGTATCACTCTTGAGTGTAAACATCCATCCAGTCCCACCACTGCCATTTCCCAGCCAGAAGAGAAGCTTCTCTTCCCCCTTTCTCTTCCACTTTTCATTCAATCAAACTCCCTAAAACACTACTTCTCAGCTTATGTTTTGTGGCCTCCTATTTCCTCCCTCTAATAACTGCTCCCGCCAGCTGCCTCCAATGGCAAACTCCAGCAGCGACCTGGAGTTAAGTGGAAAGATGACAGGGCTAAGGCTGAAATGTGCCCCTTTAGTACAACCATCATCAAGCATTGGAGTTCTTTCTGGTTCAGTCATCCAAGGTGCACCAAGACAAAACAGCTGCTGCACCACACGGCAGGACTCCTCTGTAACTGGCAGCTTTTTCTCTAAGTTACAGAAAGCAGTATGGGGATTCCAGAGCTTAACTGCCTTCAATGACCCTAGCTGTTAACAGCAGCAACGAGGAGGCCTCAAAAACATGTACAGACCCTGCCCTGTTACTCTTCCACAACTTAAAAAAAAAAGCTGTTAAAAATAGTATTTAATATTGCTTAGAGCAATGCATGGCAGCTAAATAAATAAAAGACACAGAGCTAGCTTTAACCTTCTCCCCTTAGACTTGCTATGGGCAGCACAGGAACCAAATGAAATGTAGTACATCCCTGACGGACATCTTCAGATCCCCCTGTTTAACTTCCAACATCAGGAGAGAGCTGCAGCAAGTCAGGTCATCTCAAGAAACTTCCCGCACAGGCAGGAACCTGGGATGCCTGTAAGAAGGGAAGTCCAAGGGAGTGATTCCACTGGCCTCTGAGAGCTGACATTTAAGAATATATGAAAGAACTCTAAGGACTACTGTAGAGTTTCAGGGCCATTAAAGCAACTGCTACTATCCTCTTGAGAAGCTGACATCCCAATAAATACACTGGGAAAGAGGGGAGGAGAACATTATGGTTCCCCAAGCACTTTAAGACAGCAGAGCTGCTGCAGAGCAGCCTTCCTCCTCCCCAGCTGCTCCTGCCCACATGTGCAGCAGCCTCCCTCTTCGCAGCACTAACGTTTGCCATGTGCTGCGGATGCGATCCAGGCTGCAGCTAACCTGGCAAAACAAACCTGCTCGCTTCAGCCCCGGTCAGGTTGCTGCTCTGGTTCACTTCGCAGCCTTGGGAAAGCCGGAGCCAGCAGGGGGAAACGGTGGGGACCGTGCAGCAGGGAGGCAGGACCACAACACCTAGCCTCGGAGCCTGAGGGATGCTGGAGCGAGGGGCTCTCCGGCTGCCACCACCATCGCAGCTAGACTTGATGGTCTTGAAGGTCTTTTCCAACCATCATGATTCTGTGATTCTAGGAAGCCTCCGTGCTGGCCCCTGTACGAGGAAACCGCTGCCTCACACAGGCCGGCACTTGGTCCTCCCGGGCCTTGCCCCGCGTGGCCGAGCTCTCCAGGAGGGGGAGCTCAGCGCGGCCGCTCCCGGATTTGTCTCTTCCCCGCTCCCCGGTCGGCCCCGCCCCCTGGGCGCCGGGAAGGCGGCTCCGCGCGTGCGCGGCCGGGCGCGGAGGCGGGGCGGAAGGGGCCGAGCCATGGCGGCGCTGGCGAGGGCCGCGGTGAGTGGCGGCGGCCGCTGGCTCCTCCGCCCCTGTAGCGCGCGGTGCCGCGGCCGGCCACGCTGTGGGTGCCGGCCCCGCGGGCCCCCGCGCGCCCCGGCCGCGGGCGGTTCGTGCGCGGGGCAGAGCGGGTGCGCGGGGGAGCCGCCGGGTCTGTGCGCGGCCCCGCTGCGCCTCGGGGGCCGTCTCTACCCGCGGTGCCTGCCTCGGCCTCGGAGTCCCGGCTCGCCAGGACCGTGCCGGGCTGCAGCTCCGTGCTCAGGGCTTGGGCTCCTAGGATGGGCTGAGAGCGCGGGGCTTAACTTTCCCGCCCCTCTTTTTAGTACGCCCGTATCTGTCTCTCCTCTTTTTTAGTGCACCCGAGATTTCAAAGTTTTTGCAGCAGGACCCCCCCCGCCTAGTCTTTGAACAGGTCTGCGAGGATCATAGTTTTGGGGAATGTCTGGTGTTCTGTGTCTGGGGACCACACGGGGTGCTGCAGGTGTCCACGTCGTGTTCCCTTGGTTCTGGCAAAAGTTTGTTGATCTAGAGAGATCTTCTGCTTTTGAGTTGGAGTATTGGCATGTTTTACACAACCACAGGATTGCTGGGGTTGGAAAGGACCTTTGGAGAGCATCTCATCCCAGCCCTTTCCTTAAAGCAGGCTCACCTGGCGCAGGTTGCTCTAGGCCTTGTCTAGGAGTCTTTTGAATATCTCCAAGGACGGAGGGACCTGCTACAGTATATGATCACCCTTAGAATGAGATTTTATTCTTATGCTTAAACAGAATTTCTTGTATTTTGATTTGTGACTCATTCCCCTTGTCCTTTCACTGCACATAAGTGAGAAGAACCTGGCTCTGCCTTCCTCACTGCCTCTCCCCACCCCCCAGTCAGGTATTTACACACTTGGGTAAGGTCTCCCTTAGGCCCTCCAGAATAACCAGAGATAGGACCAGAGGAAATGGCCTCAAGTTGCGCCAGGGGAGGTTCAGGTTAGACATTAGGAAATATTTCTGCACAGAAAGAGTAGTCAGGCATTGGAACAGGCTGCCCAGGGAACTGGTGGAGTCCCCATCCCTGGCAGTATTCAAGAAAGGTGTAGATGAGGCACTCAGGGACATGGTTTAGCAGGATAGCGTCGAAGGGCTTGCGGCTGGACTCGATCTTGAGGGTCTTTTCCAACCATTATGATTCCATGGTTCTCCCTGCTAAACAATTCCAGCCTCTCCTCATATGTCAGATGTTCCACTTACCTTATCATCTTTGTGTCCCATTAAAAGATGAAGCTATATTACCCACTCTAATATTAAACATATATATTTTTCCCAGTATTAACATAGGCCATGTATAAAGAAGGCAAATGTAGTTCCTTCTTGAATATTACAAGTCAGTGAAAGCACAGATGACAAGAAACACTCTTTTCCTTATTTTCTATAATTTTCGTGAATGAGAGAAAATAAATATCTTTACTGATGCTTGTTGGGACCTCGTATACTTTTGAAATATTAAAAGCACTTGTTATACCCCAGTTAGGTAAGACAGAAAGATGGGTAAAAGCTGTTTACATATTTATTGTTTGCTAGGAACAAGATGCCTAGCAAAATGTGGCAAGGGAATTCGATGAGGATTTCTTACAGATCGTTTGGTCAGTTGCATAGTTCTTCTTAAACAATTTATTCTGCCGGTGTAAAATATGTGGTGTAGCTTTATCATGTGAACAGCCCACTATTTCCCTTGATTGTTCTGTTTCTGCCTTCAAACACTTACTATGTGCTTTTCTCAAAGGTGAACTTTCTCTCTTTTTAATCAGCATTTTTGCTTTTTTTCAAGTACAAATTTGGAGTTTAATCTGGAGGTTGTTGTGGGAATCAGTAAAATCTGTGGAAGCTGGAGGAGGGCTAAGCCGCTTCTGGGTTATTGAGATGCTCCTCATCATCATTCTTCTTTCTTTTCTAGAGCTGCCAGTCTGGAGTAACTCAATGGATAGCAGCATGCAGTGGATTATTACAGACCACCGTGGTCCAAGGCCAGTGCAGAAGGATGCTCTATGGTGTTTTCCAGGTAAGATGTCAGAGTATGCTAAATTGTGTAAAAACTGAGATGTGCTTAAATTTATGAGAAAAAAAGTAATGGTTTTTAAGTAGAAAGACTTTCAAAAGTTTTACTTCACTATCTATCTATCGATGAAATACCAAGTTTTTAAGAAGGGCATTGTAAGCTACAAATTTTCTTGTATCACCTGAACTGAAAAAAAAAAACAAACAAAACTGCTTACCAATGCTGCAAATCCAGAAAGAGGCATTTCGAAGTGCTGAATAGTGTTTTCTCTAAATTTAGTCGTAGGGAATGGCTTCAGGATTTTATGTGGGACATGGTGAAGCAATTTAGAAGCCTTCTGCTGCTGAAAGGAGAAGCTCCTACTCTTCTCTTGTTTGTTCCTGCTCTTACCTTGTGCTGGCTCTAGTGTTTGTCAGACCCCTTTGTGAGGTAGTTTAACTCATTGGAAAGGAGTGAATATTTTCTTTTTACCAAGGGTAGAAGTAGGGAGTGAGGCATCCTTTTGGTGTCAGCTCTTTAACTCATAATTGTTTTCATTCCCATGATGTACTTTTTTAATGGCTGCGTGGGTTGTCTTTAGTAGATAAAATGACAGAAGTCCTAATTTAAGTGTCATTTTTCCAAATAAGCTATTACAAAGTATTTATTCATGATAAGAGAGCATTTTATAGAGCATGTGTCTGTTGTACAGTAGCCACAGAGTTTCTAGTACTGAGCTTGTATGTCTGCCTGGCACAGCAACATGGAATAGTGACATTATTTCTGTTTGAAACCACTGCTTTACAGAGTTAACTCCGTTTTATACATATATGCATTGCATCAGCTCCTGCCTATCCATGAAAACTTATCAGAGGATCAGCTAATAGTAGTTAATAAGGAAGTGAAAAATACTTAGAAAATGGCAATACATGCAAACTATTGGAGGAGAATTAGGGTGTGTTGGTGTGGCATAAAATGAAATCAGAGAAGACTGTTCAACTTCTTTTCTGTTCTTCTGTATATCACAGCCAGCTATATCACACATAGTTAGAAACTCTTATGTTTAAGCTCTTTGATGTCTTTCCTCAGATTAATCCTTTCATTGCCAGAGAAATGAACTGTTAATTGTATGTTGCCATACAATTAAACACTCGTTCCATATCAAGTAGCCTACCATGTTGGGAGTGCTGCAGAAAATAAGCATGTGTGAAGTTCATTGAGAAAGTTACAAGTACTCTGAACCCCTATTTTGGCCCAAAGTACAATCCCAGGAATGACGAGGCCACATGAAACAGTGTATTTACCTTGCCCACACTTGAGTTTAGTGATAAGTAAATTACTGCTACTCTGGACATGGTAGGGAGGTAGGACAGGTGTTCCCCTAGGGGATCCCCCTCTCTCCTCCTTGATATCTCTCATTAGCACAGAATATCTCCATTTTACTAATCGTGTGTCATGTAAAGGTTATAGAGATGCATATGTATTGCCCTATAACTTGTTTTGCTCAAGTCCTGTCCACAAGGACATTTTGGATGGGGTATAAGGTTGTCTTAAACTCTGTTTCTCTGCAAGGCTAGGAAAAAAAAAGTATGTAGTAAGAGACAAAAAACATAAATAGGATTAGTTTCTCAGAAAATCCAAAGAGCATAGCTTGTGGTTTTTGAGTGCAGTAATTTGCCAGTCCATTCCATCTGCACACTTGCAGAGCACTAGAAAATAAGTTATATGGAACATTACGTATGGCAACCTGCTTATTTGTAACAGTTATGGTAATAAATGTGCGCTTTATGTGATACAAAGTTCTATAGGTTTAGAATGAACCACAATTGGCTTGGAAGCAAGTTAAGAGCAACTGGTGTAAAGTTAAGTGTTCATTATCAAACGGTCTCTTCACTTTTTTTCTTTTACCACTTTTATTAGAGGCACAAGACTGGCCGATTCCGACTGCCTAATGTCTGTAGTGGATTGACTCAAGCACATGGAGCCGCTGCCCAGCAAAATAGATCATTTTACAATACAAATAAGGTTAGAAGACTTTGTTTTTATTATTGGAGGACATGCTATGCTGGGGGTTATATAGGTACAGGTAACATAAAATGTTTTAGAAAATGTTTGGGAAGTGGTTCATCTATTGCATAAAGTGTTTTAATTCAGCATTAACAGTAACTGATAATTTGAGAGGTGCTGTTTTCCATAACAGAAAAAGGAGTGCTAACATAAGAAAACCTGGTCACAAATGGGTTATTTGTTTGGAGAGTTCCATGACAAGCGCAGTTAGGAAAGAGTCCATTCTTCAAAGAAGGAAGTTTTCCTTCTGTATTACAAGAGACAACGTGCCAACAGTTTTGCTATCTGCTGAAGCATTAAATTTGCCATCCAGTATATTAATAATGACTAATTCTAGGTGCTGTTCATCAATATTATTAATTTATGTTCTGTCCATGTATTTCTATTGAAATAGAAATCTTCTGGAGCAGGAGCCAACTCTTTAAGATTTGCTTAGTACCAAATTCAAGGTCTTCCTTCTGCAGCCCAGGATCCCACAGCCTTCCTGGCCGCAAGAAGGGCACGTTCCTGGCTCATGGTCAACTTTGCCACCAGGACCCCAGGTCCTTCCCTGCAGAGCTGCTCTCCAGCAGGTCAACCCCCAGCCTGTCCTGGTGCCAGGGGTTCTTCCTCCCCAGATGCGGGACCCTGCAGTTGCCCTTGTTGAGCTCCATGAGCTTCCCTCTGAATGGCAGTGCAGCCCTCTGGGGCATCAGCCACTCTTTTTTTTTCCCCTCTATCTTTTTTTCTTCCTTGGATGTCAAATAATGATTGTTTTTTGTTGGTTTGTTTGTTTTTAGCTTTAGACTCTAGGCTTGTAAGTTTGCTTGGAAAAAAATTTGGAATTTGTTAGTGAAACAAAAGTACTAAATTAAACTTCTATTCTAATGTTGTTTACTGGATCCTAGGTTTGCCTAGATAACGTCTTTGTGTTATTTTCAAATACTTAAATACATGCAATATTACTCATCAAAATATTTGTTTAGGCTGTTGAGCAGTTGAAATCCTTAAAAGTAAATTACCTAATTTTCTGCTAGTTGTAACGAAGCTTAGCTGCTTTGTGGTCTTGAGCAGGAACACTGAGTAGCCTGCTTTTTTGTGGCATGCTGAGGTCATGCTAGATAACCATAAAAGATTCTGAGCCCTGGGACATGTTCTTATATGATATGGAAAGTGTCCAAAGATGTTTTCTGCTGTCTGATATGTATATTAAATCTGACCTTTCTTATTGATGTTCCAGGAACCATTAAATAGGTTATAAAGGAATATTTTGTAGAGAGTATCTAAATACGTATTGATTTTGTTTCTTGCATTAGGAAGGTAATTCAAGGAAAAAAAGAGCTAGTATTAGCATTTAGACTTTAGCTGATCCAGATAAAATGATTTGTAAGATTAAATTGCTGGGATAGAAATATGTGATAGTTTTTTGTTTTTTTACACTGCAGCATCTTACTGCAAAGGATTCATTGCAGCCATCTGAAGAGAAAGTGGGTGCCTTCACAAGGATAATAGAAGCAATGGGATTCACAGGACCACTGAAATATAGCAGATGGGTAAAGCATTTGCTTGATGATTTTTCTTTTGGTTGCTTATTACTTTTAGCATTCTAAAAAACACTAAAACTGTTCTTCTTTTACAATAAGAAGAATGCTGGTGTGGAATAATCCTATTTATTACCTACATAAATTTCCATTTTGTGATAAAGGAAATAGTAATCTAGAGCTTGAACCTGCCTTGATTTATGTATTTCCATCACTGACATAACTGGAAATTTTTTATTTAGTTCATAGAGGAGTCTTAAGCTACCTTGAATTTCTTCAAGCCTCTGATTTCCCACTGTATTTGTGCATCAGAGCAGAGATCCACACAGAGCAGTGTTGTGTCTCTGTTAATGACCAATAGCAGTCCTCTGGAAATATTTTAATTACAGACAAGGCATATAAAGACATTTTCTTATGCATTCCTCCAGCTTACAACAATTGTCTGTTTCAGAACTTCTTGAAGTAGAATAGGAATTTTTCTTGATTTTTTGTTTTTCCTTTCTATAAATTTGTTCACTTACCCTTCAGACTCTTCCAAGCTTACAGCATCCATAGCATTCTTTATGTAGCAGTTCCATAGCTTATGTACTCATTGTGGAAGAAGTTCTGCTTCTTGTATTAAAAAAAATACTGATTATTCTAGTATTTGAGTGTTTGTTCCATTCCTAATTTTATAGACCCTTATACCCTATAATAACTGACTTTTTCTAAATTAAGCGGACCTAGTCTAACTTGTTTCTGTTACCGAGGCCATTTCATGTTTCTCAGTTTTGCTGCCTGTTTCCAGACCTCTTCCTTAGCCTTCTCTTTCTGGGACAGGAGAGGCTCCCAAGCAGACAGTAGGGATGTATGTCGTCATTGCTGGTAAGAGCTGCTTTTCAATAGTAAGCTGTCCAGGGCCAACTCACAAATAGGTTTTTCTCTTGGGAGTTTTCTATGTAATCCTTTCATAATGCAGTTGTTAACAGGGACTTAACAAGAGCTCTGTGAGATGCCTTCCGCTGAAAGGAGTTGGAATTCAGATCTCCTTAGCTATGAGCAAGGTATAAAGGAGTCAGTGGAGAAGATGGTGTAACTAGGAGGACTGAAAGAAACTGCAGAAATTAAAACCCTGTAAGGCATCTTGAAAGTCTGCAAGATATAGTATAGTTTTTCCGGGACTGATCTGAAACTGTTGCCAATTGCATCTTTCTTGACAGTAGGTAAATATAAAGGAAAGATAACTTGCACTTAAGAGGGTGAGGTATTTTGGTTTAGGTTCGTTGCTTTTAGTTAAGTGATGCTAAGGCTCATGAGAGAGTAATCCTTTCATGTATTCATGTATATGTTGTTGTAATAAAGATTCTTTTTAGCTGTAAGTGTTGATTGAGAGTTCTCTTAAATTGCTGTGCTTTACTGCCTGCTTTTGCCTAGGGAACTTGGGTTTGGAGAGAATTATTTTGTGATTAAGACCCAGGAGACCTGAGTTCATTTTTGGCCTTGCCAGTACTCTTTGAGATTTTGAAAGAGTAAAAGTAGAGAAAAAAATAGTAAGAAAATTTCCTGTCTGCTTACCTCTTCTGCACACCAAAACCTCAGTGATGAAATTTCACCAGTTCTTTCCAAGTGTTATCTGCCTTATTTAAGGGCTTCATGGCAGGGAATCTTCCTTATAATGCGATTTTAGTATCTAGTAATGCCTGATCAGGGGCGTTAAGTTATGCTGGAAAGATACTCTACCCACAGACCAGGTGGTGTTTCCTTTAAAGTGGAAATCTTCAGAACTCCAAAAGTGTTGTAAATTATTTTATTGCGAGGATTTTGATATAATTGAATACTGAGAGCTTCTAATCCATTATTTATGACAGCAGACCTGTGACTGTGAAATAAGAAACACAGTGGTTCCTGTGTTTCCACAGCAGGAGAACAGCTGCAGATTCCTTACCTTCCTTTTGGTCAGAGAAGATGTAAATAATGTTTTGGTGCTTGGAATTGCCATTCTAAAAGCATGAAGTGCGGGTGCTAGACACGTGTTCACCTCTGCAGTGTGATGAGCACGAAGAGGTTTCCTAGTAGATTATGCTTTAACAAACAACAACAACAGCAAAACCCAGCCTGCTGGTTCCTTCTAACCTGGCCCTTATCTGGCAGGGGAGTTGGCTGTGGAGTTTAAGTTTATAATTTCCGTTCTTAACGTCAGAGGAGGGAATAGCTGGCAGTTCTTTTCAGTGATCTCCACTATCAGTTATTGTGCTCTTTGAAACTTCAGCACATGTATCTTAGCTATAGATGATGCTCTAAAAGTGTTTCTAATGTGATGGCAGACAGCAAGAAAAGAATTATATGTGCAAAAGGATCTTGCATACTGTATGGTTTGGTTGGTTGATTTTGATTCATGCAGTGGAAAAAGACGTTTAGGTAATTGTCACATCACTTTTTTATTGTTCGAAAATGAAGTTATACGAGGCATTTTGAGCTGTATGCATCAGCAGTTAAAGTTATAGGAGGAAGCCAGGGATTGTGAATGGGTTTCTTTGCAATCTTTTAAAAAAAAGACTTTTATTTTTATATAAAAAGTATTATTAAATTATTTTTGGAAGGGAAATCTCAAGCCATATGGTCAGTTTATTGCCTCAAAGCAAGATTAATTATTCTTCTGTTATTCCTGGGAGATATTAATGTGTTTTTAAAAATCTCAAATGATTGCAGTTTTTAAGAGAAGTCTTCTCAGAAGAAGGTTGTATATGTATGTATTTAACAAAACAATAGCATTCATTAGGTCTCATGATGAATACTCTAATTCTTTGTTTTCTCTTTTTCTAGAAAATTAAGGTAGCAGCTCTGCGCATGTACACATGCTGTGTGGAGAAGACTGACTATGAGGAATTTTTTAACAGTAAGTTACAGGTCTGGTGGTGTTAGAATTTCGATATATTTCAGATATATTTATATCAGTAAACATGACAGAAGCAAGGGTTGCCAGAGCCTAGCAGTGCATAGTAAAGTAGAAGTTGATTATACTACACCACATTCTTAAGCTCCAACAGTGGCAAGTGTACAAAGGCAGACTCTGAACAGCTCCCGTAACTTTCTCATAGGCAAGCTCAGGAAGTACAGACTAGATGAGCAAACAGAAAGGTGGACTGAGAAATGACTGAATGGCAGAGCTCAGAGGTTTGTGATCAGTGGCATAAAGTCTAGATGAAGGCCTGTGGCTAGTGGTATCTCCCAGCAGTCAGTACTGGGTCAACAAGTTGACCAAGAGCCAGCAACGTGCCCTTGCGGCCAAGAAGGCCAATGCTCTCCTGGGTTGTGTTAGGAAGAGCATGGCCAACAGGCTGAGGGAGGCAGTCCTGCCCCTCTGCTCGTCCCTGATGAGGCTGCGTCTGGAGCACTGTGCCCTATTCTGGGCTCCCTAATATAAGAGAACTACTGGAGTGAGTCCTGCAAAGGGCCGCAAAGATGATAAAGGGTCTGGAACATCTTTCCTATGGGAAAAGCCTGAGAGAGCTGGGACTCCTCAGCCTGGAGAAGACTGGGGTATGGTGGAAATCTTATCAATGTGCCTAAATAGCTGAAGGGATAGGGGTAAGAGGATGGGGCCAGACTCTTCTCGGTGGTCCCAAGAGGCCCAAGACACAAACTATAACACAAGAATTTCTGCCTGAATATAAAAAAAAAGCTTAATTGCTGTGAAGGTGGCTGAAGGGGAGAGGTTACCCAGAGCGGTTATAGAGTCTCCTTCTCTGGAGATATTCAGAAGCTACTGGACAGGTTCTTTGGCAATGTGATCTCAGTGGCCCTGCTCGAGGAAAGGGGTTGCATTAGATGACTTTCAGAGGTCCCTTCGAACCTCAGTCATTCTGTGATTCTTTGACTTTTCCATGTAACTCACAGTTCCTTAACTGACAGCCAAAAATCTGTTGCTTTATTAGTATCATTACATAAGCTTCTGTAATTTCATTCTTATGTGAATTCCTAATTAACTATGACAGTGTGATCCAGGTGGTGGTAAATCTATTGCTTGGATTTGGCCTGTCAGTTGACTTCCTGAGTCATCAAATGCTTTCTTATGGCCTTAAAATGCACGAGCACAGGTGGGAGCTGTTGTCACCTCCTCCTGAGAGATGAGCTGAAGGTGCAACTCTGTGTCCATCTGGTGAAGAGTGTATTCATGATGTCTTGGTATATGGTGTTACAGCTGCAGGGTTTTCCAAAGGTTTAAGTTCTTATGTTTTTCATAGTTGCCTCTCAGAGAGAGCTTTTGCTGTTTTTAACTGGGTTCCACCATCTTTGATTATCATATTAATTGTTAAAATGTATATAAATGTTGCTCTAAATTAAAAACTTTTAAAAATGGTATTATTTTCTCAGCCATATTTTGAAATTTCTTTATTTGGCACAAGTTTTCAGGTTCAGTTCTGAATAAAATGAGTTCAATTGTATTCTTGGTTTTGCCTTACCATTTTAAGTAAGAAAGATCCCAGAGCTCTGCCTCTCTTCAGCCCTACCAAAAATGGCCTTTCCCTCAAGTTTCTCTGCTCTCTTGGGGAGTGTCCTCACAACTCCTTTTGTCTTTCTCTCTGCAGCACAACTTAGAGCCAGTCCAGCTCTGAGTTTACAGCCAGGGAAGCCTGTGTTCTGGTCCATTTGAGAGTGGTGTTGGATAAGGGAACTAGATAGAGGTTGTTGAGATTGACAGAGTGCTTGATGGCACCCATTGATGCTGTGAGAATGCCTGTGGTTTGGGGGTCCAGGGCTGTGGTTCCAAGGAAAGCATTGCTCTGATAGAAAAACAAATATAAGAGGTTTCTGTTACTTCTGTCTACTTACAGCTGCAGCTGGTTTTGGGATTGGCTCTAAACCGTAACAGGCATGTGATTCATGTTAAAGGCAGACTGGGTGAGGTGGGCAAGAACCTTTTAAATTGGTTTTCCCAATTAAGAAGCCTTAGACTGTGGTTCCATTTGCAGCTGAGTTGAAACAGTGGCCCAAAGGAAAGGGCTTGCTGCTTCATCTTCCCTCTTCTGTACATGTAGACCCTCTGCCTGGGTAATTGTCGTGTCCTGTAAACTGTTCAGCTCACTGAAGGAAACCTGCCTGTTTTGTGTGCATGTGCTGGCTTACTGTTTTGCAGTGTTAATGAATTTAAGTGGCAGATGGGAGCTTGTGATGGGCAGTAGTGGTGAGGTAATACGCACTTAAGAGAGGGGAACAAGATGTGGAGCAAGATGGCAAGCATTTAGTTCAGTGTGTATTCATCCAGTTAGGTCAGTTGGGAGCAGTTTTTTCCTTTCTAAACTGATCCTTTTTCAAATGAAGATGGGCAGAATTTAAGCAAGGATCACATCTTAATCCCAGAGGAGCAGCCAGGAACAGGGAACAACTACCTTAACTTTGTTCCTGTGTGATGAAGCAAGTCTAGGAGTGCCTGTATCTGTTGGTGCAGGTACTGCATGCTAATGCTTCTGAATTGCACTGCAATTCCTAGCAAGGTTCCTGCAAGGGACCCATCTCAGGCCTATTTGAGCCAAAACTGACTGTGGGTGGACCTGTTAGTGTATTTATGCGTTGCTTCCACTAGCACTTCTGGCTCTAGTTGCCTAGTGTTGAGGTATCCAAGCGAACTCTGCACAGTCAGCTCAGGTCTCCGGAGAGCTCATTAGCTTTTCCTTTGCAATTCGTGAAAGTCGTTAACCTACTGAGCTGGCCTTGGAAACAGTATGTCCATGTGTGTGCAAAACTATCTGTGGACTAATTAACCCTGTGTGATCAAAACTAGCTCTTCACAGAGCCATCTTCAGTGTTTCTGGGCGTGCTTTTATGAGGTGGTTAGTTTGTTAATATGACTAATGACTGAGGCTTGACCTTGTGGGATCTGGATATTGTAAGCTGGTTTTCTGATACAGGTGACATAGAGTGTAAGGGTTGGCTGCTGTGTTGTTGAGGATGAGGACAATGATGAGAGCACTTCATAGGCCATAAGAGATGATGCTCTCTCAGTGCCTCTCTGCTGATGCTTAGAAACTTGTAAGAGAACCCCTTAATACAGTGTGAGCCCTGGGAACTGCCCCTTGCCCTGTTATGGCATTGGAGCAGCTGTTCACAAAGTATGGACCAAGGCTATGCAGATCATGAAGCCTCTGTGACATACAAAGGTGTGTGAAATGTGGCTCACGGTCTAACTGAGGACTTAGGCAGTTACCTATATAAAGAAAGAGAACGGAGAAGTAGCAGAGGGACTAGCAACATTACTGGTGCCAGACTTTCTGTGCATAAAGCTCATCGGACTTGGGCAGTTTTAACAAAACAAACGAAGTTTTAACAAAATAAACTCCTTGCAAAGAAAATGCTTCATGCTTATCCTTACACTTGGAAGACCAGGAGAGCTTTCAGGATCAGTTTGGTGTTGCTGAGAGCTGAGCTGAAAAGTTTGCCTGGTGGATGTGGAGTGTATGGTGACTTGAATTTATCTTGAGCTCTTAATTGCTATGTTGTCATACTGTTGCAGGGGCAAAGAGCCTGTCCTATCAAAACAGCATTTCAAATAGCTCTTAGTGGAGCTATTATGGACCTCAAAAGGGCCCAAACAGCTCTCTAGATCCTTCTGCCTTCCTTAGGCCTTCAGGCATCTTACAAGGCACCTGCTTCTGTCAATGTCAGTCATGCTTTAAGAGTTGAAGCCCAACGTAATGTGCAGCGATATTGTTCCATTGCATCTTTCCTAAAAGGTAGTTGCAAAGATGATCTATCACAAAAGAAATTCTATGTTCATATTTGCTTCCCATACCAGAAGAATTTTAAATTCAAGATGTTACTGGAGAAAGAGATAATGTCCTCGTAATCCTGGCATTCATGTTGCTCATCAGATGCAGACATCTGAACAGGATGTATTCTGTAGGTGGAATAAACTTAGTCCCCATCTAATATCCCAGTTAATTCGAAGTTGGCTTTGCTATCTGACATTCTTTTGTTTTTAAGTGTGTTTAGTTACAGGATAGACCTTTCTTCACTGGAAGAAAGGTCTTCACACTAGTCTGGAATAAGGCACTCCAAACCCCACAGTTTTTAGAAGTGCATTTCTTGGGGAAAAACTTATTTCTAAAGGCAAGCCTTTTGTCTGAGGCCTGTGAGCTTTGTTGCAGGGCTCTATTCATACCGTTTTCCTTGTGGTAGTGCTTGTAAAGTCTGCTGTGAGGAGAGCTGATAACCTGTATAACCTGTCTGATACAGGATGAGGCTTCATTGCTTCCTGTTTGTCTGACTTAACTGAGATATATATTTGTGGCCGTAAGATGGTAATAGCTGCAGCCCTTGGTAAAAATAAGTTCAATCCGTATATAGGAAGTGCTGAATGAGACATAGGGCCTCAGGATGAAGTCTTCAATTGCTGCGTAACTCTGTGCCTATAGCTTAAAAAATGAACTGTTAAAGTGATGTGTGATTAAGTGCTGTCAGGGGAGTGGCTGTGGATTATTTTCTTTTGAGAGGTTTTAATTGCACTTTTGCATGTGTTGTTGAGCTATGCTAATAATTTAGTGAAAGATGCAAGCGGATGCTTAGGAGCCTGAACCAAATACAGACTTTCTTGGTTCAAGGGAGGACTTTGCCCTTTAGTTACTGATTTCTGGAATAAATTCAGATCAGCTATGTCCATTACTTCCTTCTCTGTGATCTCCTTTATATTCCATTGCACCTGTCATGGGACTTCTTAAATCACATTGTAGATTGAGTTTGTGTTTTATGCTGGAATAGGTAGGTTATTCTTTAAGTTATAGCAGAAAACTTTTCCCTAGATACAACTAAGAAGAGTTTTTCCATGCTGAGAAGCAATGAGGACTAGTTTAGACTAAGTCACTATTTTGGATAGGGTGTCAGACTTGATTTTATACCGGACAGATTTGTTTGTCCAAAACTATCTTTTATTAAAAAGCATTTTTGTTTTGTATATATACGGACCAGTGAATGCCAAACAGGTTGTTTTGATCTGAATCTGTTTCTGGCTCATGTTGCCATCAGGTACTGTCCTCTGCTTTGGTTGTTTGTGAAACCTGCAAGAGGTAAATTAAATAAGTTGTCTGGGAGAATTTCTGTCTCTTCAGGGTCAATCTGCAGCCCAGAGTCTTTGCTACATGATTTATTGTAGCCCTTTTCTCTGTTTCAACCCTCCCCTGTCACTGTGGGCACTGGTATTGATGGAATCCCTGCTAAACAGGAACGCCCACCTGGTTGTGTTGTCATGTATTCACTTTTAATGCAACCCTTCCTCCCCAGTCTTAATGTTGAAGTTAGATGAATTGCCAAAATAAAGTGCAACTTTGGGAAGTTAGAAAAAAAGTTCTTCCTTCCTGGGTATTGCATAGGTCTCTAAAAAACCTCCAGTATCTAAAACAGTGGAAGTATGAACTTTGCTTTCCAATAAAGGATTTTTTGTTTGTTTGTTTTTTCCTTTTAGAAGACTGATGGATAATGACTTTTACTTCAGAAATTCTGTGTGTTGAGATACGTGTTTCACCCTGAATCTTGTCTGTGGCACTCTTGCTCAATGAAATAGTTTTGTTTAAATGCAAACACTGTGTACTTCTATCCCGATTAGGGAGGTTGCCCATGGCATGTCTTTGGGTGAAAGTAAAGTTGTTGGAAGGCATGAAACATTTCTTTTAAGAGTGCAAGCATTAAATGTGGAGAGAACTGGGGAAAAACTTGTGATTAATCTCCAAATATAGAATGTTGGTGTCTTCATACTGCCTTAGAAGTGGCATAGATGATGTATGGGTGCTGATGCTGAAGCAAATCTTGCGCTCTCATGGAATCCTTTCTCTGAGGAGAGAGGAATACTAATGATTTATTTACTTTTTATGGTGGTTGTCTGACGTGCTTGGGCCTGTGAAGAAATGTTATGAAAACATTGTTTCATGATCCTGTTGAATCTCCTTGGTAATAGGTGGAAGCCAGAAAGTGTAGAAGTCGGGAAGGCATATGTTCAAACACAGGAAAAGATCAGTTTGATTTCCTTGGGATAGATCTTATTGGAGACTCATTTTCTGGCCTTCCTACAACTAAACTTGACTAGGTCAGATGACAAGGCCAGGTGCTGCACAGGCCGGGGTAACTGTGTCAGATCTGGATCCCTCACATCGGCTGTTGCTCCTAAGACTTCTCCAGGAACGAGATGTGGAGGAGGCTTCTTAAGAGGAAGCCGAAATTTAGAGAGGAGAGTCTGACAGCAGAACTAAATCTGGTAATAGCAATCGTTACTCTGGTTTATCAGTTGCTTTAATCCCCAAATGGACTGACTAGAGGCCATGTAGCTCACAGTGCTGTGGCTTATACGCTGTGGTAAACCTGAACAGCTAGGGCAAACCCAAATCCATCTCGCAGCACGTACCAGAAGGAGGGTGCATGGATTGGGCACCACATCCAGTGTCACTTCCCTAGTATTCTTTACCGCTTTGGGACTTCCACAGCCACGGATTTCTGCTTGATTTTTCACTGTGCACTTTATCCTCTGTAATTTTTGCCCTAATGAGTTCTAACCATATGCATTCTTTGGAAATCTACGGTGTCATGTGGCTGCATGTTACAGAGTTTAGGCATATGTGAAACAAACAGTGAATACTGTTTGTTTCTGATAAATATCTACTGTTTGGGGCAAGAAACTAAATTACTAAAATGTATTTAAGTTTTAGTTTAGTGAATTTCTGATAGGGGCAGAAAGTGTTGAAATTCATGTTTATGTTTAGTTTTGGTTTTTACTTTTTTTTTTTTCCTGGTTCTCCTCTCTCCAAGGATGCCATATGCCTGATACTTTGAATTCATGGTTTCTAGTAGCCCAGCTTCATGTCTGGTAAGTGAAAAATAGTGATATAATTGTTTTCAGAATGAAATGTAGTTTACTGTGTTAAAAATGGTTATTGTGAGAGTGGTTATATTTAATTTGTTAACTTTTGAATTTTAACAGTTTTGTATTAAAGACCAAAAAGAAGCAAAAATATTCTAAATCTTTAAATTCCAAAGTAATGAAAAAAAGTAATATTTTCCATGAGTTTTTCAAAAGCCTTGCTCAGCATGGTTGGGAAAATTATATTTAGCTGTTTTAGGAAAAGTTTAAATTTACATAAAAGTGGTTTAAATTGTGAAAATTTGTGGTGATTTAAGTTGCTGTTTGTCAGAAGCGTTTAACAAATTATAGCACTGACATTTATGCCTGCACCTCTGAAATGTACATATGGTTGGTGAATAATGCCTGTTTGGTTGCATGTAAAAATATTTAATACCTTAAACAGTAGTTTTTTTGCTTTTTCATTTGTGAAATTAGTAGCCAAAAAAATCAGGTTTTCATCTGACATTACTTACTGCAAAGGTCAGAGGGATACACCAGGGAGTACTTTTTTTTTTCTTTTTTTTTCTCTCTAAAGTGCCAGCTCTTTCAGGAAACCAAAGCCCCTAGATTTGCTTTCAGCTCTCCAGAAGCCAAAATGAAGCTTGAATTGAAATATCTGTACTTAAACAAGGGTTCCTTACTTCCTCCTCCTGTTTTTTCCTCTGCTTCTTTTCTTTTAATTTCCCATCTCCTCAGCATTTTGAAAGATGAGGCAGCTTATTTCACTGAAGAATGAATAAATTAGTAGAAGCTGTGAATTTGGAATCAGTTAATGAGATGAATCAATTAATGAAAAATGCAGAAGATTTGCTGTTTTTGTTATTTATCCATATTTCTTCGGAGGGTGGATTTGAATAGATAAACTAATCATTTCAATATGTGAAAAATTACAGAAATGAATAATGGAGGTGAAACTAGCATGGGGTAGAGACAGAGCTACTAAAATCATAGCTCTATCAGAGAAGACAGTAAGGGAAGCTCAAGTACTGTCATGTTTTACATTATGATGGGCGGGTTGACAGCAATATACCACACAAGTAGGAACCAAGTTCCTAAGCCTCATTGTGCAAGAACAAAAATTTAAACATAATGGATAGCACACAAGGTTAGTTTTTCTGCGGTTTATATGTCTGTTTTCTTCATGCCATGGCAGCTTGGCCAAAGGAGGGTTGTCGTTTTGGACTGTAGCTTGGAGATCCAGTTTGATGTTCCAGAACGTTGCCAGGGGTACTAATGCGTTCAGCCAGGTGTGCTGCTATGTGCTTTCTAATGCTTTAATCACCCTTGATCTGGGTAAAATGGGAAAAGAGCATTAGTGATCCTGCTAGCTCTGGCATAACCAGGGCCATCTTCTCTCTCCGTGAAGGCTCCAAGGCCTCTCTTTTTTCCTGATGAATCTTTTGTCCTAGAGGCTAGGAACTTTCTCTGCTATGACAACCAGCCATCTCACAGTGCAGAATGTGCCTCGTCATATATCAGAGTGTTCCAGTTTTCCCCCGCAGAGCAGTCTGGATCACTTTCTGGCTTACTCCTTCGAAGTTTTGATCATTTTAGGATATCTCCTGGACCTGGAGAAGATGAGATTTTCTCTTAATTTGATAAAACCCCTCTTGCTGTTGTCATTGCCAATCATGCTCCAGTCAACTGTGTTTCCATGTTCCTGTATCCTACCTTTTATGTATGTAAGGGCTTGCCAGAACACACCTGCTTGTGTTACAGATTCTTGTGGGTCTTCTGAATCTTTCGTTTCTTTTCTCCCCTTCTTGTCTAGAGGGAAATGGGCTGTGTGGGGGGAATTCAGGCACTCATGTTTAGCATGTCTCTTAAAACAACATCTTTAAAGATAATATTCCTTCAGATATATGCCATTCCTTCCCGTTTAGTTCCAAAATTCTGCTTAAGCTAGAAGTCATCTTATCAATGTTATTTCTTACTATCATGCTTTTATGGACCATTTCTGTTTCACAGCTTTGGTATCAGGAGGATTCCCTCTTTTTATGCTTAGAAGACCAGACCTTTTAGGAAATCTCAAGGTGTTCATCTCAACTACTGGATTTGTCTTTTCCAGTGCATAGGCAGTCTAAGTGCATTATTGGCTATATCTAGACCTGTTATGAAGCTAAGTGGTGATTTTATTTGCTGTACCAAGAAATGTCTCCGGTGGATATCTAGAAATCCCTTCATATTTTCACCAGGCATGGTGCCACCCCTGAAACATTTAGGATCAAAGCAGGGTGACAGTACAACTTATGTTCCGAAGGGCTCCAAGATCTGTGGTAAGACTTTTGACAGAACTAGAGGTAATGGCTGCAAACTGAAACACCAAAAGTTCTACAAGAACTTAAGGAAAAATTTCTTCACAATGAGGGTGACAGAGCACTGGAACGGGCTGCCCAGAGAGGTTGTGGAGTCTCTTTCCCTGGAGATCTTCAAAACCCGCTTGGACGCAGTCCTGTGCCACGTGCTCTAGGTGACCCTGCGTGTGCAGGGGGGTTGGACTAGATGACCTCTAGAGGTCCCTTCCAACCTTAAGCATGCTATGAAGACTTCAGCTGAATATCGTTGCCCATATAGAAAACTGCTTTTGAGAGACCAGAGGAGAACGAGAACCATCAGGTAGACAGAAAACAGCTCCTGCAGGAAAAGGCTTACCACTTTCCATCTGAGACTGAGACCGAGGGTGCGGTATCATTCTGAGATAAGCTATTTTAAAATAAATAGAATAGTTTCTCTATCATGCACAGTACAGAGAAGAGGGAGAAATTGCGTCCCATAGAGGGGGGTTTAGAAACAAGTTTATCTGGAGTGGTTTCCACATTTAATTGGTCCTGCCTGAAGATGAGAGAATAGACTGGATGACCTAAGTGCTGGCACCAGGAGAGAGGAAGACTACAGAAGCAGGCTCAGATCTGCTAGCTTGTGCCCTGGTAGAGATGTGTACATGGCTGTAAAAAAAATAGTGAACTTGCTAGGTTGAAGGATTCTGCTCCTTACTGTTATACTCAAGTTCCTATTATTCATGAAAGTTTAACATCACAGCATATGTGCCACAGTTGCTGCTGGCAAAGTCAGTTCAGGAGCATCCTCTTCCTGTCTCCAAGTTCCTGGCTATGCATGAATGAAACAACAACCTTCCACGCTTGTCAATACTTTTATTGTTAAGCTACAGTCATTTCTCTTGTAGTTTACTGCAGCCCTAGAATTAGTTCCACCAGGACACCTGAGTTGCACCTGAAGAAGCAGAAATAAGTAGACAGGTTCAGGGAATAGCAGGAAGCTCCAAGTAGACTTTACCTTTGGAGACAGATTATAGCATCCTGGGTTGCTAGCACTAGTCCACCTTCCAGCAGGATCAAACAGGGTAGCATCGATTAGTGACTCGGGTGTTCGAGCCAATATAGCCCTGAGTGGAAATACTCATAAACAGTTATAGCTGAGGGCTGTTGTGGGGAGCTGCTGCTGCTTGTCTAAGAAGGGTGGAGGCATAGATGCTCCCATTCCTTTTTATGCATCCTTTTGTATAATTTTCTTGTAACATAATCTCTTTGCATAACTTTAATGCAGCCTAAGTTATCCACTGTAACTGATGTCATGTAGACAGCTTTCTAAAGATAGGCTGGAATAATTTCAGTTTGGTGGTTTGACAAAGATGAGTCAGTATTTGAATAAATTACAGAACAGGTTTTGCAGCGAAACGATAAAAAGTTTCGCACTTGATGGAGTTAGAAGGTTTATAGTCTTTAAAGAGTCTGTGTCTTTTAAACCTCAGACGGCAGGTGTAGTAACAAACTACCAAATTTTCAAATAAACTGTAGAATTCCATGATCTCACCCATGGTGCTGCAGAACAGCTCTATGACAGCACTATGCATCCAAACACAGAGCAGCCTTGTAGGCTTCACAGGTAACAAGTTTTGCTCTGACCACTACCCCGTTCCTGCTCATCAGTGCCCAATTGTAACTGTTGGTCTGTGTACTCCTCCCTCCTCCTGGTACGCCACCACTGCACAGAGACTGGATGGGTATTTATACTCGCAGGGTTTCTTGCCAAACCACCCTTCATTTTTTTTTTTCCCCTTAGCTTGTGTATTCAGCAAGAAAAGTATAAAAATTATTTTCTCAAAAATAGTCTCCTAAACTGAGTCTTTTTCACTCCAGCTCATTAAGGATAAGAAAAGATTTGGGATACAGTCACAACTACTAATTGACTTGTTTGTACAGCGCAGTTATGTAGATGCAGAAGAGAAACAAAGGTTTTAAAACCGGTGAAACTGAGGCACAGAAGTTTTAAGCTGCTTGCTCATTTAGTTTGTGGAAGGGTTGGTAGGTGGACGGTTGTGTTCTGGGTTCTGGACCACTGTTTTAGTGGAAAACTTCTATAATCTTCTGTAAACAAAAGCAGGGTGATTAACTGATTCTTGCTACTCTCTTGCTACTCATTCTGCCAGCACTTGTACATTTTCCTTCTATTCTTTTGCCATTGCTGTATCCTTTAGTCTTCCCTTGCAAGAGTTTCTTTCAAGTTCTTTCTCAGCTGGATTTGCAAGGATTAACCAGCATCCACCCACCATTTTTTCAGAGCCTGACCCCACTCTCCCTCTATCTTTCTCATTGGAATTTGCTGCCAAGCACTGGGACAAGGGTCAGGTTTTCCACAAAGCACAGGCATAGTTCCTTATGTCTACAGGGATTTTATTTCCACTGAAGAAGTGAACAGGTGTAAACATCATTTACCAATGTTCACAATTGGTACTATGTGAGTGCTTCAGAGTGGCCTACAGCAATGAACTCTTGCTCTTGCCTGAGGTATGAGAAGAACCTTTTATGGGGGTCGTTTCCCAGCTTTAGCAGCTGCTGCAGATCAGTGACTTCTTTCTGCTCCAGTGTTCGAGCACCACGAAATAACTCCATACAGTACCACACATACATACAATAGCTCCATAGGTACAGGAGAAGCACTTCTGACTCGCGATGCGGGAACAGGGCTGACTAGAAAGGTAGAGACCATGGGACTGATGTCAGCTCAGTGGAGGAATAGCCGCTATTTTGGTTAATGCTGCTTACAGATGTAGTAAAAGAAGCAAAATAAATTGTCTGAGTTTTTTTTTTATATATCTACTGAACAAAAGCAATGAAGTTCAAGTGTCTTAATGCTTTAAAAAAATAAAAAAGTGAAACAATTCAACTTGGTATTCTCGTTAAGATCTCACACTGCACTTACAAACTTGTGAGTTCTTCCAGCATGTACTGCAAGTAGGGACTGTGCCAGATGGTCGGACATGTATCCAAAGACCCTGCAGCTGAAATAATTTAGGACATGCTAATGTGGATTTGGGTGAAGTCTGTAACTTGCTTAAGCTCTCACAACTTGGCTGGTGTAAAGTCTTTCAGCACTTTAGTAGACCAAGGTGAATTATAGCTGGTTTGCATTCTAGGACAAGATGTTCATTCCTGCTCCAAAGGGTGATACTTTTTTAAGAATGTGGCGTACAATTAACTAGATTACAGTACTATCAGCCAGAATAGAGTCCAATGATACCCTCCCATAGCCAGACTGGCCAAAATGCAGTGGGTCCTGCCCTCAAATACAGAATAGACAAGTTTGTGACAATTTAGAGGGAGAAAAGGGCCTTTTTTTTTCTTCTTCTTCTTCCCGACTACAAAAACATATTCAATGAGGGAACATTTAAATGAGCTGAAATCCTTAATTTACTGTTTAAATTTCAAGGAAAACTATAAGTTATGGATTTGTCTGGTGTTTATGTTCTTGCAGGATGTGTCTGGTTCGAATGAAGCAGGAGGGTCGAGCGGGGAAATATATGTGTCGCTATATAGTTCACTGTATGTGGGAGGACGTTGAACAGCGTGGTAAGCTGATGGGGGTAAGTCATTTTTGGTGTTGATTATTTTGATAACTGAAATGCTTTTGCAACTTTGTGTATCTTAGAAGAAACCCTAAGAATTAATTTGTAGCTCTGTGTGTATTTCTTTATTAGCTTAAACTGGTATATGTAGCCTTTACTCTTCACTGTCATACCTTGACTGACTATTTTACTAAGCCTGTGAAGTTTTTTTCCAGAAATATATCATGAACTGAATCAGTGCATTGATTTGACAGAAAATGATCTGTTTTCCACCCAGGTTCACCATGTCATTGCAGAAATAGGGATGCTGTTACAAGAGGGTTGGTATTAATGGATGGGAATGTGCAGCTGGTATAGGGAGAAACATGACTGATGACAAACATACAATCACAACTTAAGTAATTTCATCAGGGCTTTATCAGGGAGAAGGGGCAAAGTTTTGTAAATGAGTGTAAATAATCATTAGTTAAGTTTTCACTTTGACTCCCTAGTATATCAAGTCTTGATCGTGATTTAAATTAATAGATTAATAGATCAGTCGGACAAGTGACAATTTTCACGCAGCAGTAATGTCTTACGATGCAGACTTAGTTGTCAGCCACGTGCGCAAGGCAGGGGCAGCCCTAGAGTTCTCTGTTGGCATGAACAAGGGAATTAACTGTCAACTCGGGATTTGGTATGAAGTAACATTGGTAATTCTAGAGACTTATCTCTGATTATATCTTTTGTGTTTTGTGCAGTGTTGATTCTGGTATGACTTCAGTTATTCCATTCATGGTGGCTCCTTTTTTAAAACCTTTTTTTCTTCCCATGTATTTGTCCGTTACTTCCTTAACTTTATTGTGCTACAGGTTACTTTTAAGGTCATGATCTTAATCTTCTTTTGGATTAAAGCCAAATTTAGGTATCTTCATCATTTCTTGCTACATTAATGGGCAGGTCATAAGTTCATATATAGGTATCTTTACTGCCCTCATCAGATGCTGTGAGGCAGTGTGAGCAAGCTTGGGCAAATCAGATAATAATAGTACAGGGCATTCTTAGCAGTACAATGTGTTCTCAAGAGCTTTTCCTTGGCTTTTCATTCTAGGAGGCAGAATGACCTAAGAGCTCATGCAGCAGATTTCAGGCTGTGCTGCTTTTGTGACCTGGAGATTAAGCATGAGCCACTCACTGAGCAGAGGAACTGAGCCCCCTTCTAGAAATGTACTTTGATGGGCAAATGGCAAACATTGCACGTTGTTAGATAGCTGGTCTAAAATTCCTGTATCGAATTGCATTTTTTCAAGTTTTTTTTTTCAGTGTTTCCTTGTCTTCAGGTATTGGTTTTTACTTCTTTTTTTGCTGTAGTTTTGGCTAAGAAAGAGATAGAAACCTGCTAAGTAAAAACTACCAGAGGAAGCTATTGATCTAAATAGTGTTTCTGTTGGTTTTGTCCCTACCTACATCTGCCATGTCACACCAGCGATTGTTTCTGTAGCAACTGGAGACATCTCAGATCCTTATTCTGAGTGCGAATTCACATGTTCTCTTGATTACAAACATAAAGCTTTCAGGAGTCCTTTGACTCCATCTGTGCACACAGAGAATGCTACTTTGGAGCACAGATCATATAGTTAAAACAAGTATGCATTAACATTTGAAGCTCCAGACTGGATAAAAACATATGTAAGGACTTCTTACACCTGGAGGCATTTCTGGCAGCAATGAAATGGTTTAGTCTGCAGAACTCTAAAACCCATGCTTTCCCCTAGAAAGCACTCAGTCAATTCTATCTTTTTTTCTTCTTTTCGTTTAAACTTATTGAGTCATCTCACTATAGCTCCAACTTGCATCAGGCTTCACTTTGGAATTCTGCATGCTTGTAAGGGTAGCAAGCAGCTTTGTTTCTCTACACTGTTTGCCACTGTTTCAAATCCTAGAAGGAAGACTACAGGAAAAGCTCTGAGATTATTTGATAAAAGGAAAAAAGAAAAAAGTATTACAAAGAAATTATTTCAAAACTTTTTAATTTTGTAACTACGTGATTACAATATGATGTACCTATAAAGCAATCCCAAGTTGTTTTCAATGCTTTCTATTTCATACCTTGTCAAGTTAGGCACACTTTCACAGAATCACAGAATGGTTGTGGCTGGAGGGGACCTCTAGAGATCAACTGGTCCAACCCCCTGCTCCAGCAGGGACACCCAGAGCACAGGGCACAGCGTGGCATCCAGGCAGGTTTGGAAGATCTCCAGAGAAGGAGCCTCTCAGGGCAGCCTGTGCCAGGCTCTGTCACCCTCCCAGTAAGGAAGTTCTTCCTCATATGCAGATAAAACTTCCTGGCTTTCAACTTGTACCCATTACTCCTTGTCCTGTCACTGGCCACCCCAGAGAAGAGTTTGGCCTCATCATCCCTACCCCCTCCCCTCAGGTCCTTGTACATGTTGATCAGATCCCTCTCACTCTTCTCCAGACTAAACAGGCCCTGCTCGCTCAGTCTTTCCTCACATGATGGCTGCTCCAGTCCCTTCATCACCTTCGTGGGCCTGCCCTGCCCCTCTCCAGAAGCTCCACATCCCTCTTGTGCTGGGGAGCCCAGAACTGCCCCCAGTGCTCCAGGTGCCTCCCCAGAGCTGAGCAGAGGGGCAGGATCCCTCCCTCGCCCACTGGCAACGCTTCTGCTGCTGCAGCCCATTGGCTTCTTGGCCAGGAGGGCACATTGCTGCTTCGTGGTTAACTTGGTGTCACCCAGGACTCCCAAATCCCTCTCTGCAGAGCTGCTTTCCATCAGATCAACCCCTAATCTGTGCTGGTGCCTGGGGTTATTCCTCCCCAGGTGCAGGACCCTGCACTTGTCCTTGTTGAACCTCATGAGGTTCCTCTCTGCCCAACTCTCTATCCTGTCTAGGCCTCCCTGAATGGCAGTGCAGCCCTCGGGAGTGTCGGCCACTCCACCCAGTTTGGTGTCATCTGCAAACTTTCTGAGGGGGCACTCTGTCCCCTTGTCCAAGTCACTGATGAACAAGTTGAAGAGCACTGGGCCCAGTACTGACCCCTGCGGGACACCACTCTAACCAGACTCAGCCCCATTTATCACCACCCTCTGGGCTCTGCCATCCAGCCAGTCCTCAATCCACCTCACTGTCCACTCATCCAGTCCGCGCTCCAGCTTCCCCATTGGGATGTTACAAGAGGCGGCGTCAAAAGCCTTGCTGAAGTCAAGGTAGACAATGTCCATGGCTCTCCCATTGTCCATCCAGCCGGTCACCCCATCATAGAGGGCTATCAGGTCCGTCAAACATGACTTCCCCTTGGTGAATCCATGCTGACTACTCCTCCTCACCTGCTTTTCCTTGACATTCTTTTCAGTTTATGCTTGAGTTTAAATTTCCCAGGTGATCATGCCTAGTTTGGATTAATACGATTTCCGAAATGCACTTTGCTACCAAGGTACATTGTTGACTGGGGCCTGGTATTAACTATAGCTTTTATGTGGCAATAGCTGATACTTAAACAAAGCATGTACACATTTAAGAGCTCAATCCCGCAAACAGTTACATCTCTGTGTATATTTAATGCAGTTCAGCTGCACAGAGGCCCATTGATTTTAATGAGTCTCTTTGTGAGAGAAGGTGAACTCTTGGGGTAACTGCTAACTAGACCCGGCATTAAGGCTGTATGAGAAAGCTTAATGAACTCTCCTAGGCTCCAAACATGGAAATTGGGACTGTTTTCTTCCCTAGTGTGTTTGCAAAGGCACAGGGTTTCATAAACTTCTAGTGATGGATTTTCATCTTTTAATGATTCCTCATCCCTCAGACATTTGTTTATAAAGAGCAATGAATTCCACAGGCTCTTCTGGTAGTCCTTATTATATTTTTGATCAAAGTATCTAATTGAGGTGAGCCCTTTCTTTCCTCCTAATTGCTTTATTTGCCTTCCTGTGCTGGCGATCCTAACCTAATCTACCACTCCATGCTCCTGCTTGAGCACTTCTGGTTTCTTCCATGTTTATTCACTTTTCCTCTCTCAGTTTCCCTCACCACCGGCATGCCTGCCTTCTAATTGAACTGTTTTTATTCACGTCTTGGCTTTAGCAAAGTTATAAGTAGTAAACAGGTAAAGGATGCCTACCCTGGGAGTTAGGTACAACTTAGTAATCTTGATATCTTTACCCTTGATGTTTCATTTAAAATGGAGTTGAGGTAATGCTTTACCTTCACTGTCATGCTCAGACACAGGCTTTGTGAGCTGACTGAGGAATATGTGCAACAGCTTTTTATTTTCAAACAGTTTAATCCTGCACAAATATCCCCTCTACCTTCAAAAAAGGATAGGTAATTACATGAAGGTGGCAACAGCTGCTGATTTCAAATTTCAGAAACAACCTTTCTCGTAAGTCAGTCAAATGAGTAAAAGGTGCTGAATACCTTGGGGACACTGAGTTACCTGCACAGCTCCCATGAGATGAGATTGCTTTCCCTGCATTTGTCTCCTACAGGTTAGCAAAGGTTGGTATTGATCTTTAGTACTAGAACGTTCCTGGGCTGCTCTATAAGTGACAGAGCACCCATGTGCAATTTTCTAGTTGGGTATATTTAGGTTAATATGTTGACAGGCAGAGCTGCAGTTCACCAACCCGATATCACATCTAGCAATATTTAAAACACTTGATGCAGAAAAAGGACATTAGATTTCTGGACTGATATGGATGGTTTATTAGAGTATGCCATCTGCTCTTAAATACACAAGCTCATCAGAGCAGAAAGTGATGGCATGTAAGGCATTTTAACTACTAATTTGCCTCAACTCCAGCTCCATTTGGCTTTTGTATTATTTCAAAAACGGGTTGTTAAAATTGCTGAAATCTAAATCTCAGCTACAAAGTTTTGGGACCTGTTAGCCTGAGCTCCTTCAGCACTCCTGAATGTCGGCAAGAGTCAGAAACCAAAACTTGACACAGCTGTAAAAACACAGAGAGAGCCTGTGGCCTCAGCAAATTCTACCAGTGCAGGCGTATTTCAGATATAAATTTTACTCTGCTGTCCCTAGTACTAATGAAGTCAGTTTCTTTTGGTGGGTTTGCAGCCAGGTGTGTCCAGTTCTGTGGCTAACCAGTGCTCTTTACTTAATTTTTCCACTAGTGACATTTCTATCAAACGTCAAAAACAAACAGAAAAATTGGCTTGATGCAATGGCTCAAAGTGTTAATAGTAACATTAGGCTGGGTAAAAGACTTCCTTTCGATGCTGCTTTGCCAGAGATCTCCACCTTGTGGCTTACAGTGAATAGATTTATACTATCCAGACTGGCAGCTGCTTAATCAGTTTGTAAGGGGAATTCAGTCAGTACTAGGATTTGCTGCTATTTGTCTTCCTACCAGAGTTCTCCTGAATATTAACCGGACTGATCTAAATATTGTGTTTTAGCAGTGGTATGTATATAAAAGCAGGCTTTGTAAGGTTGAGCTTTTTTCTTTTATATATACCCTGAGATGAAGCTGCAGATTTGCCCTGAAGGACTGCACTGCAGCTGTGCTTTCAGCTGATCTCTCACAACAGGGATGTGATACAAAAACTAACTGCCAGCTCTTGACATAAATGGGACACTATTTTAAAAAGATGCATCCAGCTTTTTTTCCAGTATCTCTGACTTCTTCCAGGCTTATTTGAACAGTGATGTCATGCTTGATGTGGTGCCACTGCACTTCTGAAATGAGCAAGGCTTTCTTTCAGTGCAGAATAATTCATTTTAGAACCATCCATGCCCTAAAAAGTGCAAAAGAGATGATAAGAGCAGGCAAGGCCATCAAGCCCAACATGCCAAACCTGTTTTAATTTATCTTAATCCCAGTTTCCTGTTTTCCCACCAGACCTCGCAGACCCTTCCCCCCTCCTTTTTTTTCTCCAGGAACACATCTAGATGTCTTTTGAATTCATTTACTGGCTCTGCTGTGCATAGCACAATACAGTCTTTGTTATACTTTTAGCCAGAGCTGTTTATATACAGTGACCCATAATTTGCTCTCAGTTACATTGGTGAACATCTGAAGTAACACCATCAGAATCAATAAAGTGGTTCACGTCAGTGTAACTGAGAGCAGAATTTAGCTCTGTAAAATGGAACACAACTTTCTGTCTTGCTACTTTCATAGTTATAAAACTCTAGATAATTAAAAATATCGCCTTACACTACCCATGTTCTGTTTTTCAAAATTTAATTTTGGAGTTGGAATTTATGCTCATGTGTTATTGCACTTGCCTAATACAATACACTTTGATTGTAGTTATTCTTCATATGGAAAACAAAAAGTTTGAAACTTTTTAACAACATACTCAAATCACGGTCTGAATTAGGCAAGTGAGGTTCTAGAGCAGGTTTCTAAGATGAGAGGACAGGGCATAAAATTGATAAAATTTTAAGATGAAATTCGATCTTTGTATGAATTTAAATGTAGTTGGTTACCTAAGGTGGGAAGCTGCTGAACTTGCCTGTCTTTTACATGTCATGGAAATCGTGGAGTGAATTTAGGGTGCGTGAAACAAAAACACAGGAGAACAGAGAAGAATGGAGGAGGGTTAGGGCAGAAGGAAAATGTTTGTCGTATTCTGGCAAAGGAGCAGATGGGGCTGAAACTTGCTACTGTCATTGAGGCCTCATCAGGAAAACGAAAAGTGCAAGTGTAGGATCAAGTTTACTCAAACAGAACCTGAAAACTCGCTTTTAAAGTTAAACTTTATATATTTTTTTCCCAGAAGGCTTTGTCCATGGTGCAGGATTGCACTCCCTTTGTCATCTAGACTTGGAATGCTTTGCCTAAACTTACCTTCCGAGTGTCACCAAGAAATGGTTTCACAACACCATGCTCAAAATTTAGATTTCATTCTGATTATATGCAGCCTTACTCGCATGTTATAGGCCCTGGTATGCAAGCAGGGGAGAAATAGCAACTTCTGATATTTTCTGCAAGAACTCCGAAACTCATGGCTACTTTCCTGTAGTTTGTCATTTTGTAAATGTGCAAGATTATCAGGTCCACTTATAGGGTGGATGTTTAATTTGGTTGTGGGAATCTAATAATGTTAATATATATGAAATATATATAAGAAAATGCATGTGTATGGAATTTTACCCTGAAAATACCTAGACCATGGTGTAGCCTGGACAGATAATAGACTGTGATATACGTTTAGCTTTGCTGGGTTGCAGAGTTTTGAAATGGCCTTTTTTGGTACATGCCAGCGATACCTGGTGTTGAAATCGAGGTATAATATATGTTTGAGTTCTTTCATAAGCCTCCCCCATTTTTCCATTCAGTCTGACATCAAAAATCAATTTACGTTTCTCAGATGCGTTGAAGTCTGTTACTGTAAAGTAATCCTCTTTGGTCTACTTTGTGCCTTCCTCCAGCACCTGCAAGAAGCACCCTGTAAGGTGCCTTACAGCACCTCTTATAGAAACCTCATTCCAAAGCATTGTGGGGATTTCTCATGTCAAAATTGATTTTAGCATACAGTGATGGTAGGGTTTAAGTGCTGCTCTGTGTTCCTCATAATCTCCAGGATGCAGTTTACTTGCTAAAATTTCAGTTCTGAACAAGGAAATAACTGCACAACGCAGTCGTATTGTTTACACGTTAATGGTACAGGTGAAGACAACAGGAGTAGGGAAAATCAACCTAATGGGAGCTGCTGTAAAGAGCAGGCTCAGCAGACTGTTCCCTCGCCTCCTGTCAGTGCCTTGTGTATCACTTACAGTGCAGTTCATCATTTGCCTACACTCGGTGCAGGGTTAAGTAATGTGTTGTTATGCTAGATATTTTGGACATTTTTATGTTATCAGTTTTCTTGTCCTTTGAAGTTCTCCCCTAAATTCTTCCCTAGACATCTGCTGATCTGCTTGGCTTAAGTCTTTGAGAATGTGAGAGCAAGGTATCTCATCTTGCAGGTGTAATCTTTTTTTTTTTAATATAATCTCTAAGCTGCAGCAGTGAAAATATGAATGCAACTATTCAATTCCAATATGCTTGCATGTTTAGGAAGAAACATATGACTTTTCTAGATCCAAATAATCAGGTTTTGCTAAAGGCATTAGATACTTTTATGTTGGTATGTTTTATTCATATTATTGCCTGTTTTTCACTGGACATAGGATGTTAATGGTATCATTTCTCCTTCAAAATCTCTATTTATACCTTTCCCATGATGAATAACTTTTCCTTAAGCTTGCAGTGACTGCCTATCTAGGAAGACGATAACACAAGGATTAACGGACTTTCTGCTGCAGTGCAGGAATGCTGAAGGTGTTTGAAAAATTCCTTCTTTCCTTCCCTTTTCCTTTGTCTTTTCTCATCTCTGGCAGACTCAACAGCACTTCCCGGTGCGTGCTTTTCTTTGCTATGTTGCTTGTTGTGTTGTACTGTTTTCCTGTATACTTAATTTGGTATTTACTTGTAGCACGTAGGCGATTACTTAGGATTATCTGTTCTTCATTGTGACTCGTCATACCCATTTGGAATGATTTTTTTTCTCCTCCTTGGTTGTCTTTGTGTTATCCAGAGGCTGGAAGAATTCGCTGCAGCTCGTATGGTTTTCCCTTTTCAGACTCCATTCCTGCTTTCACCTTTCCCCCATCTCAGTATTTCACACTCTTGTCTGACCTACCTCTTAACTTGTAATTAGTCTGTCTGCCTGCCCTTTCCGTCTCCTCCTTTTCAGGTTCTCTGTGTTTCCTTGCACAGATCGATAGCTGGCACCACCAGCTCTGTCCCTTCCCTTCTGTGCTTTCTGGTCCTCTGCTTGACTAGTCTTTCATAGTCCTCAGTGCCAGCTGGACCTGTTCTCCACCCCTTCCAGGCCTCTCCACTGATGCCATGGTCACATACTCTTCCAACAACCTCCTATTGCAAAGGTCCCTAATGAAGGCTCAGGATCCCTCCTCAGTATATCTACTTGCTTCAAAACTACCCTTGCACGTCGAGGCACCTGCATGACTTTGTTTCCTTTCAGGTCATTCTCTTCTTCAGTCCTTTTAGTTGGTCTAGCCGGGCACCTTCTTTCCCATTCAAACTCCCAGATTCACATTTACCATTTCCAGCATTTTTCTCACTCACTGATCCTCCTTCTGCCTTATGCTTTTCTGTCTCTAGCTTAGATGTCACTTCTATGTCTTCCCAAAACTGCTGCTAGGATCATCTGCGTGGCTTGTCGCTCACTATGGCATTTCATCTTGTGACGGTCTCTACTAGTTCTTGTGACTCAATGCCTGCATGCCTGGGGACAGAGCAGGGGGATGTTTGGCAATTTGCCGGCGCTGACAGTCTTGATCAGCTTTTCCTGCAAGCAGCTCCACGCCATTTTAATTGCAGAGCTCCTTCAAAATCTGATCTCAAATTCTACTGCAGACACAATGTCTTCATGTTTATAATACCTTTACTACAGCGCCTTGTAGCCTGTCTAGATGAGTAGGTTGCGCACATTTGTATTTTCCTCCTTGAACTCAGTTTTGTTACCTCATTTTTGCCTTCTCTAGCCCACTTTATCTGTTTTTTAGAAACTACCAGCTTTATGAAGCCCTTATATTTGACTGCTAACAACTCCTGCAATAAAAAAAAGATAATTATCAGGAAGTGAAAATATAATACATTCAATAATTTCAGTGCTTTCATGCCTTTCTATTCATTTCTTCTTGACTGAAATAACACCATGTTTGGTCTTAGAGAAAGCAATCTCTATTTGTTGCTAGTAGCTGTATTGCCAACTCTATTTGGTAATATTCCAGTTGGTCATTTGGCCTTTTTGTGGCCATGAGGGTGACTGCACATGAAGAGGGAGATTCAGCTAAAGATACAGCTGATGTGGATGGGAAATTGGGTCAGTACAATCTTGGTTGATGCAGAATGAGGAACACACTCATCTGGGTTCCATTTCAGATGCCTGGAGATGGGCTTCATAACTCCAAATGTCTGTGCTAAACAGAAGGCTGGCAGGCCCAGGAATGACCAGTGAGTTTAGGGGTATCTCCTGAATTAGTGATTAATTTGCCAAGATAGAGCCAAAAGTGCCTCCTTGTTTCCTTGTGTTTGTAGATGCTATATGAAAATTCAGTTTCCTAAAAACAAAGGAGATGGCAGAGACCCTATAATTGATGCAGGTCTTTGTCTTGGTCCCTGGCCAAAAGGCTAGAGCCAAGATGCTTGAAAACAAAGTGTCCAGTTCAGGGCATCCTAAATTTGCCATTTGTTGTAATTTCCTCCTTTATTTTTCATTTGCAGGGGAGAAGGCAGCTCATCTGTAGGTTAATTTTTTGTTTTTCAGGAAACAGTGTAAAAGGAAACTTTTGCCTCCTTAAAGTCCTTGCCCACTCATTTAAGATCTTCTGGAAGTTTGTTTATTCTCAGCAGCATCAAATCTGAATGAAATACAGAAGTATGATGGAAAACTCACAGTATGTTACCGTGCAGCTTTTTCATGGTTTGCTTTCCTCCTTTGCCTTTTACTTGAGGGCAGGAATAGGGTAGAGAAATAATTTTTGTTCACTTCTGAAAGGTTACAGTAATAAAGAAACTCTTGTTAACATCAGAGTATATGGCAGGCAGGAGTTTTCACAGTCTGGCATTGTTTATTTTACCAGCAATTTGGAACCTTCTGCACTCTTAAAATATTGGCAAGAAAATATTTAACTGTTAACTATTCTGTGGCATGCGTGTGTTTGAAGCCCTGGGGAGGAGGAGTGCTTGGGGAAATCGTTTTTTTTCTCAGCTTATGATTGAAACCAGAAGGTGCAGAATATTGGTAGAAGGTGAAAGCAACTTGACTTCAAATTACAATTTTAGACCTAATGTAGAACTGTTGGGAGGACGTCAAGGTCATATATGAACAAGACTGTGGTAGAAAAGAGTGGGAAGTCTGGTGGAGGGAGCAGAAATAAGGCAGGCTGTAGACAGAGCAGAAATGAATTTCCAAGTTAGATGGTGAGAGTGAATATTTGCATTTGTCCCTGCCTCAGTCCCTGGGTAAAGGTTACAACACAACTGAAGATCAGCATCGTGGACTAGGCTAGTTAACTGCTCAGTAACTGTATGGGGTCTAGCAATTTTCAACCCATTAGAAGTGAAATAAAAATAACTATTTTTAATGGAGAGGACTTCTGTTTTTCTGTCCGTATTGTCTTGCAGATGCAGTTAGTTGTGGTCTCAAATTCTGGTGGTTCCTGTCTGCTTCCAATTTCTGTTCCCATCTTCACCTGGAAGTGAAGATGAATAGATGAATGGCGGGTATGAGCAGGATCATTCTTGCTAGTATTTCTGTATACGGCATAGCCTCTTCCCATAGGATTACTAAAAGCTAAAGACAGTATTTTCTCTCACACTAGTTTATTTCAGTAGAAATTCTTACCGAGTCAGCAAAGGCACCTAATGGGTATCCAGGATCATCCCATGAGCGGTGCTGGTCTCGTTGCAAGGCCCTGCAGGAAGAGGGGTACGGAAGAGGCACCAGTTAAGATCTGCACAGTTCAGCAGAAAGGGAATAATATTGAACATATTTAGCAGTCATTGTTCTCACATTGGCTGAAGTTTAAATCTGTTATTTCTAACACTAAGCAATGTTTTGGGAAAAAGAAACAGAAAAGAGAACAAGAGAGAATCAGTATGTCTTCCTGTATATCTTTTCCATGTTCACTAGTGGGTAATATGAAAGTTATACAGGGAAAATTCATCTGCCCCTATCCTGACTTTACATTGTCTTCTTTTGTAGTCCTTTCTAAACAAAGTTAGTGTTTAGTGTGTCCTCATATCTCTAATCACCTATTTGTTTCTTGGTTTTCTAGTTTCTGTATTTGTTCTGAGATGGAAAGACAGGTGCATGCAGCATTTATATGTGGACACAGTGTGGATTTATGGCAGAAGAAAGTTCCTCTGTTTTTTTCTGTTGCTTTCATAAAATTCCTAATGATTATTTCCCCTTTTCTCTGCTTTCAAATGCTGAACTGACATTTTCAGAGATCTGTCCACAAAAAACTCTTAAGAAGAGTTTCCTGAATTGGAGCTGCTAAACAAAAGCATGTTGTTCTATAAATGTTGATTGACTTTTCCTAAAGTATATTACTACTATATTACTAGAGTATATTACTTTATCAACACTGAATATTACCAGTCATAATCACCTGAGACTGTTAATTCTATCATTTATTAGAGGTAATATGCTAGAAATGGAAGTCAAATCTAGCAATCTGTACTTCCCTGGATCTTCCAAAATACTCTTCAAAAATTTGTGCTGCATTTTTTGGCTCTGCAAACATATTCAATGTTATCTAATATGTTCCATTTAGTTTCATACTTTTTGATCCCAAGAATTTTGTTGCTTTTGATTTTTCTTATCTTGCATTTGTTTCCACAGGCAGATCATACCACCTTTTCTCAACTTGCGTAACTTCCTTCCAGGATTTTAGAGGGAATTATTGCCTCCAATGTGTTTGGGTGTATTATAATGATTGTTTTTAGGGTTTTAGCAAATATTTTCTCAAAAGACACTTTACAGGAAAAACTGTAAACAGTTTTAACTCCTTACCCTTACAGAGAATCAGTGCAACTAGAAAGAGAGCAGAGCAATTTTACCTCTCTTCTATGCCCTTTTTCAGCACATGCTGGAAAGAATGAAGAATGAGCTCCCACCTATTTCACATGGGCAGGATTGTACTTGGACCTTTGCTGCATCTTGAAGTATAACCATGGCAGAGTTTCCAAATTAATAGACTACAAAATTAACATATCTCATTTTAATGATGTCTAGGAGTGACAGTCTTTATTTTTTTATTTTATTTTTTTTTCTGGAACATGTTATGCTGTATAACCTGTGTTTCTATGTCAGTTTGAAATACATATAGTCTAAGGAGAATTACTGATGATCATGTAATTGTTATGAAGGTGGCAGCATGTACCTAGCCCTTTTTCCCTTGATGTATTTTTATGTATTAAGGATTTTGTCTGGACCTGGTTCTGATGCAAACCAAAGAATATTTAGCTTTTGTCTAGGTTAATATGATGTCGTAGGTTTGTGCTGAGCACTGAAGATGGTTTTAAGGAACATGCTCTGAAGTTAAGCATCAGCTGAGGTGCACTACAGAATGACTTATTTTTGATTAGAACATCAGAGAATTTATCAAAAAAAAGTTAATATAGTTTTAAAAGCGTATGGGGAATGAGAGCTGTAGCTGATTATAAACTAGTTAGCATGACCTTGTTTGCAGGCAGGGTAGCAGAATGGTTAATGTAAGAAACAAAACATTGGAAACATAATTTCGGCAGAATTTTTGTCAGTTATACAGCTTTGTGACGTTGCCTCAAGGAACTAGGCTTTTTGGCCTGTTTCTACAGGGTTTCTTTTTAATTCTTTATATTATTTTAATCTTTTTGATCTCTAGCTACATAGCTCAGTCATTTTCAAAATTACTGTCCTACAAGTAATAGCCATGTTATTGAAGGACATAAAAGGGCTGTATGCAGTCTTTCCCACTTAATGTCATGTGCGTTTATTAAAAGGGCAGCAAACACTTAAAAAGCCTTTATATAACTATATATAGTTATATTATTTATAGTTATAATATAAACCCTATATTATAAGCCATTCTTTCCAAACACAAATTTGGAGAGGGTGCAGCAGAAAGCCCAAATGTTTGAGGACTGACAAAAATGTTTTATGGTGAAAGATTTGCCCTGTATCTCCTACAGGAACTTCTGCCGACAGTAAATGCTCCATTAGTCAAAAGTGTAAATAGGAGTGACTCATGTTTATGGCCGTGTGGCTAACACAAGTCCCCAGAGCAAACCTAGTCATAACAACAGAAGTGTACTCATACCTGTGTAACTGGTTTTGTGCAAGAGATGAACTAATTTTACTGTATCAGAATAAAATGCTACTTTGCTATTACAGCTTTGGCCACTCTAGAAGTGCTCTGATGATGCCGTGTATCGGTGCGCCCAGTGTAAAAATCATCTTAAAGAGCCTAATATTACCTTGAAAAGATTGCTGTTGTGACACACTTACTAAGCACAGATACAGGAGCAAATAAAGTGTACAGAAGAAGCCTTTTATTCTAGCAGGAATGGTATAATGAAAATGAAAGGGTGGAAAACGAAGCCAGAAAACTCAAATATGAAATGAGATACACATGTTTAACTGTGAGGGTGATATGCTTTAGCCAAGCACAACTTATTGAGCTTAGTACAGAGGGAACTCGGGGGAAGGTAATGGTCTGTGGTATGCCGAGGGTCAGGTTCTATGATCTAACCATTTCTTCTGGCTGGAATCTCTTCATAAAAAATATAGTTCAACCATAACTTATGGCCTAAAGAAAGGAATTGCTGCATGAAGTTCAGTGATTAGTGCTTGTACAAGGTGAGGTTAGAAGTGTCCCTTCTGGCCTTAGAGATAAAGTAGCTTAAGAGTGCAATACATGCTGGCAAAAGGCAAAACAAGAATAAACTCCTGTTAAAATGCTTTGAAATAGTGTTGCCTGTGCTTGCTGGGGCTATGTCTCTGCCAGCATGTAGAGTGGCCCAGTTAAGGACATGTTTGGTGAGTGAAACAGTGGAGGATCTGATGTCCCCTCTATACAGGGACAACTTTTACTCTGGGCTAGTTCACTTCTGATCCTGTGGACCGCATGCTCCAAACTGGAGCAACAAAATGGATGATCGAGATTCACTATGGAAACATACTCTTGATCCAACCAAAAGCTGAATGTCACCTTGCCATGTAGTAGTGTTCGTTAAAACATTTGCTAATATCTAAGGCAATTAAATTTATGTCCAGCATATACAATAAAGTGTGCTCTTGTCTTCCTAGGAATTTTGTTAGATTGCAGAGCCTTAACTGAGCCTGGCGTTGGTAGTTTGCCTGATACAGCAACAGGCCCCATAGCTATCTGTTCAGCAGTGCGTGTGGGCCTGAAGCTGAGGTTCCTCACAATAATGTAACAAGAATGTAGGGAGTGAAGTCTTAAGAAGGAGAATGTGGGATCATGAAGTCCTCCAGTGAACACTGGGGACATGTAAAAGGAAGATGGGCTAGTTGTACATCCCCTTTTTTAAAGGGTGTGAGAGATGTACAAATAAATGCATCCCTAGTTATGGACAAGGGTCTTTTCCACTGTATCAATGGTACATAAATTATTCTGGTGACAACTCTGCGCTGCGTTGTTTCCAAAGAAGGCAAAGTAGCTAAGTCCTTAGAAAACTCCAGATGTTACTGTTTTTCCTTGTATTAGCAATACAGGGAAACACTTGGAGTTGTCTAGGTGTGCTTTTGTACTTAATGAACAATCAGCTGACGAAGCTCGCCAACGCCTGGGACGTCTGTCCGGCTTGAAAGGAGGAAGCATTCCTAACAATGAGAATGAGATTTGGATTTGCTCATTCTTATTCTATTAAAAAAAAAAGTATTTTTTTTTACTATCGTAATTACACCAGTGCTGATTGTATTCTTCAGAAAAATCAGTATTTCATTAAAAGTAATTTTACTGCCTAAGATACTGCTCCACCCCCAAAGCCATATTTTATATTTTAAACTGTTTGTCTTTAAGATGTATTTATTGCCATGTTTGTTTAACTTGGTTATCTCCTTCATCAATCTATTTCTTATTAACTTAAAGCTGCTGCTCTTTGTTTTTAGAATAAAAAGCTGCTTCCCTGGGGATGTATAGTCCAGGACTTGTCTCTGTAATGGGACTATTTGTTTTCTTTGCCCCTTGCAGTTGCCTGCTGTAACATTTGTAGTATGTGTTAAGTAATCCTTGAGGTAACATTTTTATTATGTCATAAAAAGTGCGTGGCAAATATATAATAACTCATGGAATTTGTTTGTTTAAAAATGGAAGGATAATTTATTGAGTGTGTTACATGAGACCTGCTCCCCTTATTAGAGCTGTAGAAGTGCAGCTTATTTAGAAGTATGTTCTATTGAGAAAAACCACGATCTCTGACATGCACAGAAAGTTTGAGCATGGTTGGGTAGAAATGACATCATAGTTTATGTACTCAATAAAAATTTAATTAAGTCATTACAGAAGTTGCAGTCATCATTTAACCCTCTGATTTCTTATGTTCTTTTTTAAAAAATATTTAGTAATAGCCAGTTGCAAAATCTTGATGGCCTATAAAATATTTGCATGAATTTTAATAGCTTATATTAATGGAAAAATATGAGTAACTGACATAAAGAAATTTTCCTTGTGTTTTCAGTATAAAAATCAACTGACGAAAAAGATAGCAGTTTAATGGAACAGTGTTTGAACTGGAGATTTGATTGTGTGGCAAAATAACTCACATTTTAATAGAAAGCTGTTGCATAAGGACTGAGAATATTAAGAAAATACTTAGAACGTACGAGTCACCCTCGAGGTCCCTGTCATAAATATTAAGGTTTATATGTTAAATTTCACAACTTTTCTCTAAACTTATGATAAACTATATATCAAAAATGGTAATGTTCATTCCATATTAGAATTGATTTCATATCCTGCAGTCCTGTTTGCCTTTTTTTTTTTTTAATCTTATCCCTGCGTGCAGTCTCATAGGTTATTGTCCGTGTCGACTATACTTACGTTGCAGGCAGGGTCTGTGCATAACAAATGCTTGGTCTCTTAGACCTGCCATGTGTGGATACAAAGAGGGATCTTTATACTAAAGGAAGGAGAGCTCTGCCCTCAGGAGGGAAACTCCGTATTAGATTGTTCTGTTGATAGAAATAAAAAGCACGGGCAGGAGGAGTAGCCAGTATGCATGGAGGAGATGAGATGCACATGAATTACTTCAGCCATTGCTCTGGACCTAGAGATCTCTTTTTGTTCACACAAAAAATTCACGCGGGGCGCAATTCTGAAAGCCAGTGAGTAGCTCAGGCCAAAGTAGCAAATATTTAAGCAACTGTTAAATTTAGTTAAAAGTCAGTGTGGAACATAGACCAAGTCATACAGCATAGGGGGATGTAGCTTGAGAATTCCCAACTCTGAAAGAAACTTAGTCACAGTGACCAACTAGTAAGTCTGAGCTGCCAGAGAGATGCCGTGAAACAGAATTCATGTGATTTCTGAATGAACAAGTCAATATTGACAAGTAATTAAGAAGTAGGGGTAGGGATGGGGCCTCTATCTTTAGCATTACAGTACTTTTACTGTAATAGCATGTCTAGCTCTGGAGTCTGTGTGTTAGAAATAAATGTTCAAAACCCTGTGAGTTCCTAAAAGATACATATGAATGAATCAAGGTCTGGAAAACCTGCATAATAGGTAAAACACTTGCAGAGCAGTTTTCATTATCTTAGCTTATGCTGCCACTTAAAGGGCAGCCTTGCTGTGTTTTTTTTCTCTGCTTGGGTAGCTGTTGTCAGCACTGTTGGCCCAGGATTTTTTTCTGCCATTTGTATAAGCTGACATTTACTCTGACTTTTATTTGTGTATAGAACTAATGGAGTGGTATTGTACATTCTTCTAAAGACAGTGACTACATGAACCTCACAATTTACAGCCAAAGCCTAGCATATATGGACCACAGTATTCGTTTTTCTTCTCCTACTCCGAGTGGAACTGATAATTGTTTTATTATCGTCTCCACCAGTTTAGAACCCATTCTGATGGTTTTCTTTTTATTTTTCAGATTACTTCTGCTGCTCTAAAAGAAGATTTGAGAAGTATGGTAGAAAACTTCTATGCAGCTCTGTTTGGTTATGATGAGGTAAGAAGGGTATTTTGACAGAACGAGCAGGAACAAATAGGCTATCTAATTCACTGAACTGAAAATGTTGCAGATGGGTTAAATATTTGCCACACACATCACTGGGCAACTGTGTTCAAGTATCAATGGGATTTTCAAGTAGAAAATACAATTACATCAGATCCTATAGTAGTTAACTTTCTGCTCTAGTGGGTTTTGCTAGTGATGTTCTTTTTATTGACATGGTGATATTATTTTTTTATGTGGCTATCTGCATTAATATCTTGTAAAGGTAAAGTTCATAGAGTATTGGACAATGTTAGGTATGCAGGTTTTTCCTTTAATCTATTTTTAAGTATAGCCAGGATGTGTCTGTCTGTCTGTCTTCTTCATGTCTGCCTCTTGTTGACAATCTTTTTAGAAGCAAAATGTCTAGTTAAATTGAAGACAAATGTTGACGTTTCATATTTTAACTGAATATTTTAAAGTCCTCTCTTGCCTTTGGCAAATGTGACAGCAGAAGACAGGAGTTACGAGACTCTGGCAATAGCACCAGTTGATCTAGAAAGGCGAAGCTGAAGAGAATTTAGACAAAAAGTTCTCAAGGATATGACTGTTGTGTAAACTAAGTTTAAAATTAGCTTTAACTGGAGAAAATCTAGATTGTCCCTAATGATAAAAAAAAAAAAATCTGTCATTCATTTAGAAGGAGACAAATAGTCAAGTCCAGATTGCTTTTCCAGAACATCTTATTATGCATCTTTTAATTTTTAATATTTCAAGAATTCTGGGCTTCACACAGTTCTGTAAAGTGGCTCTCCTGTAGATTTAAAAACTAGAGAAACTGGATGGTCATCTACTCTCCTAGGATAACCCATCTATTTTTTTCTGATTGGTGGGATATTTGTTACAGGATGGAGCAGTTAGTCTCTTTCAAGTCAAAGGTTATTCTTTCTGGGAAAGAATGACCTTGATGTCTTTTCATAGGTACAGACCACAGCAGCAGCTGTAAACATTGAGATGTTTAATATAGTCTAGTGCCAGGTAGATAGAGTAATAGAATGGATTTGTCTTGTGTTCGCTCCCTCTTCATGTGCAGCTTTTAATCCCCTCTCTTTTCTTACTTAGGGAATCTTGTCTGATGATCATGTTCTGGCAGCAGCCCTTTGGCGAAACCTATTTAACAGGAACTGTGAGGACCCCAGGCATCTAGAGTTACTCGTAGAGTATGTGCGCAAACAGGTATCTTACAGCTCATAGCCCGGCCTTCCTTCATCCTCTTGCTAGAATATTGCATATATACTTTTTTTATTGTCTGCATATTATGTAGCTCCATTCTTCTTTTAAGTATAGGTGGGTTTTATATTCATTTGTTATCTTTAAGGAGCAAAGTTGTATACTTGATGTTGCAGAGGCATCTTTCAGAATGCTCTACCATATGGGGCTTCCTGTAATTTAGCATCTGCCAGAGCCATTTAATTTACTTTTGACAGCCTCTACTAAAACCTAAATTCAGAGTGTTGTAAAGAAGGGATTAAGTTGCATTAAGCCCCTGGAATCTCTTAAGAGGGAATGTTGATCTACACCTCTTCATAGTGATATGCTACAGAGGTTGAAAGTTTCCTGGTGAACTCAGTGGATAGTAAGTAAAAGGTTTTGTTTCTCAGTTCATACCTGGAGGAAAAAAGAGTAAACAGTGTGGCCCCTCTAGCATTGTGAGACTTCTGAAGCATGTTTCTAGGAAAAACCAGGGTAGGAGATGGTAGATGTAGCCCAAGGGGAATTCCAAAGACAGAAGAAAGGGTGAGAGAGAAGTTCTGGAGGAAAAATGTAGACTGGTTGGGCAGGAAATTGAAGATCATGACTTCCACAGTAGCATTAGCTGTAATGTTTCCAACACAGTATTCAAGACCTGATAGGTATTTGAGGAGACAGTATTTCAGTGCATGTCTAACAAAAAGTTATGGGAAGTGAAAGGCTTAAATTTGTCAGGGACTGAGAGCCATTCTGGAATGCTAGAGAGTGCTCTTCAGGAGGCACAGACTTAATGCAGCAGGTTACTGACTCTTAATATTGAGGAGGTGGTAGAGTTTAAAACTGCAGATAGGTGGGAAACAAATGAAGAGAGCATGAAATTTGGGACAATTTGTCCATCAAGTGGGGAAGTTGTAGCAATTCTGTAAGCTCAAGCAAAGGATAGGACAGAAGCTAATGGCAGTCAAATAGGAAACTGCAATCACACAAATAAATATGGCACATTCACAGAATCGCAGAATGGTTGTGGTTGGAAGGGACCTCTGGAGATCCCCTCCTCTGGAGCAGGGGAGTCCAACCCCCCTGCTCCAGCGGGAACACTAGAGCACGGGCACAGGGTGGCATCCAGGTGGGTTTGAAGATCTGCAGAGAAAGAGACTCCACAGCCTCTCTGGGCAGCCTGTTCACAGGAAAGAAGTTCATAATATGGAGATGGAATTTCCTGGGTTTCAATTTGTACTCAGTTTGACTTGTCCTGTCACTGGCCACCACCAAGAAGAGTTTGGACCCATTCTCCCTACATTCTCCCCTCAGATATTTGTACCTGAAGATTGCCTCTCAATCTTCTCTTCTCCAAGTTAAACAGGCCCAGGTCACTAAGTCTTTCCCCATAAAATAGATGTTCAGGCCCATTAATCATCTTTGTCTCTCTACATTGGGCCTTCTCTAGAAGCTCCACGTCCCTCTTGTGCTGGGGAGCCCAGAACTGCAACCAGTACTCCAGGTGTGGCCTCACCAAAGCTGAGCAGAGGGGCAGGATCCCCTCCCTCGCCCTGCTGGCAACACTGCTAATGCAGGCTGGGAAGAGTCTTCATGACTTTTCTGAAGGCCAGTCCCGCCCCACAGATCTGTGGTGTTACTTGAAAGAGCCATTGGTGCTGCGGACAAAGAATATCTGATTTACCCTGTCTTGGATTTCTAGAAAGTTCTGGGAAGCTTCCACCAAAGACTTATAAAAGAAACTAGATAGCCATTGCAGAAGAGCAAATGTAGTCCTGTAGACAAGTAGCTAATAGGAATATCAGCAGTAGGGAGCCAATAAATTGTCAGGTTTCAACAGAGGAGAAGTTGTTACTAGATTCAATGGACTGAGGGTGGAAAGGACTCTGCTGTTCAATTTGGTTGTAAATGAAAAGTGTGGGAATGAACTGTGGGGTGACAATTTGCTAACACTTAACTATTTGTGGCAGTAAGCATAGAATCATAGAATCGTTAAGGTTGGAAGGGACCTCTAGAGGTCATCTAGTCCAACCCTCTGCACACGCAGGGTCACCTAGAGCACGTGGCACAGGATTGCTTCCAAGCCGGTTTTGAAGATCTCCAGAGAAGGAGACTCCACAACCTCTCTGAGCAGCCTGTTCCAGTGCTGTGGCACCCTCATTGTGAAGAAATTTTTCCTGTGGAACTTTTGGTGCTTCAGTCTGTGGCCGTTTCCTCTTGTCCTATTGCTGGCCACCACTGAGAAGAGGCCAGCACCATCCTCCTCACTCCCTCCCTTCAGGTGCTTATATACACTGATCAGGTCCCCTCTCAGCCTTCTCTTCTCCAGGCTGAACAGGCCCAGCTCCCTCAGCCTCTCCTCATAGGGCAGATGTTCCAGGCCCCTGATCATCCTTGTAGCCCTGCGCTGGACTCTCTCCAGTATATCCACATCCCTCTGGTACTGGGGAGCCCAGAACTGGACACAGTAATGTAGCATGAGGGTTGATTGCAGAAAGAATTCATACAGCAAACTGTTTGATAAAGGTAAGTGTAGCTAATAGCGAAGTGATGCGCTTGGAGACAAAAACAATCCCAGATTTTCATATCTAGTGATGAGCTCTAAACTATCTGTTGCCACACAGCAATGAGCCCTTGAGATTTATGTGGATTGTCAGATGTCAACTCAATGCTAAGCAGTGTTAAAGTAAAACAAATGCTCAGAGCTCTGGAGGGAAGGAATAGAGCATAAAACCTTGTGTAGTCATGTCTCTTTTTTAAATCTATGGTATCCCTCATCATCTTCAATAACGTGTACAGTTTGGGTCCCAGCCATCAAGATAGATATAAAACCGAACTGCAGAAGGATCTGCAAAGAGCAGTAAGGTTGATATGAAACAGCTTCTGTGTTATCAATGACCAGGACTTCCTATTCTGAGAAAAAACAGCTGAGAAAGAATACACTGCACCTCTGTGAAATCTTGAAGGGATATGGAAAGCAAGGTGGGGTAGGACGACACAATCTCCAGAGGTCCTTTCCAAGCTCAACTATTTCATCATTCTGTGCAGAAAGGTTGGTAGGCCTCTTCTGATGCAAGAAGCAGGGGACATATGTTGCCTCAGGTTGCTGGGAATGCTAAAATATACATGGATTTCAAAAGCCACAGGCAAAGTTCAGGAAAGAGATATCTGTTGAGGGCACAGCCGCCATTTCAGGCTCAGTATCCCTGAACTAACAAATCTGGGGAGGGAGAATAAAAAGGAAAATAGCATTGTATGTATGCGTTGTACTTAACCCCTCCTCAGAAACAGATACTTTGCTTAGGTGGCAATCTAGTCCAGCCCTGTGTGACCCTTGACATGGTGTGTGCTTTCTTTGCTGAGAATCCTCTGCCAGATTATCTTTTGTGGCCAGGAAGCTGGGAGTCCCTGGAGTGAGAAATCTTTTCTTGCTGGTCCTGTCCTTCACCGTGACTATTAGTGGATGCCCAGAGAAGGCTATAATGACAGGGCACGCATGTGTGCTGTTTCCCTGCTGAGCAATCCTAGCCAGCTGTGTTCCCAGGCTGCCTGAGCCAGAGGTGGTATTTCTGTACTTAAATAGTCCCTTGATGGACTAGTCTTTTTCACCCTTACAGACTTCCAGTGTTTGCAGTGTCCCATGAGAGCAAATTTCAGTGACAAATGTGTTTAACCCTATGTTGTGTGAAAAGTTTGGGGGCTTTTTGCTAACTTCGCACTTTATCATTTCATTTAATGCCACTTCTTGCATGCTGTGGATGGGTAGTCATTTCCTGTTCGTTCCCCTGCCCCCCCCCCGTCCCCACAACCCGTGCGCTAGTCACTCCCAGCTCTGTGTGAAACTTCTCTGATGAGCGAGCGCTCTGTGTGGATAACGGCTGTTGAGGGGAATCGGCCCGGCTCGGCTTCTCTGTGGCCGCTCGCACTTGTGGCAGCGGCGCTGGCTCGAGCAGGGGCTGGTGCTGTGCTTGTCCCCAGCCCCTTGCCGCGTGACCCAGGCGGGGGCCGAGCCTGGCGTTCACCCCTCGCTGTCCCCACAGGTGCAGCACCTGGACGCCCTCAGCGGCGAGGAGCTGCTGCTGACCGGCGAGGTGAGCTGGCGGCCCCTGGTGGAGAGCGACGCCCGCAGCCTCCTCAAGCCCTTCTCCCCTGTCTACAACGACGAGGGGCTCTGAGGGACGCCCAGAGCCTGCTCTCGTAGCACCCCCTGCCCTGTGTCGGCTCCTCACATCACCGCAGGCAGCACTTGCCTCCCATGGGACTGCTGTGGCGTGGTGGGGCAGGGAGCAACAACTGCCACTGACTGGATATCCTGAAATAGGTGCCCTTGCTGTGGTGACTCAGTAGCAACTGGGACAGCTATCCACCTCTGAACATTCACCTGTGATTCAATGCTTAGCTGTTTCCAGAACCTCTGTTGCTGTAATGGCACCAAGCAGTCCTCACAGACAGGCTCCAACTAGACCTTTTCCTATGAGTCAAAATGTTTCCCGTTCTCTCAAGAAGACCTTTCTCCTCTGCGTTGCCCCACCTGAAGAACGGCTGCGCCTGGCACAGTGCCAGTCCTCCACTCACAACACGGTTGTGAATGCAAATCTGAGCTGTGCTTATTAGATGTTTATATATTCCTAAAGCCTGACCTTAAGGTAGAACAATCCATTTTTGCCTTCAGAGTGTTTGAGAATTGTTTTAACAGATTCTGAGGGGTTTTCCATGAAAATCCTTTTTAGGAACTATCTGCCCTGTTGCACAAGGGTATGAAAATGGCAAGAACAAGGCACCGTTCCCACTAATCTGTGGCTCTAGCCATCCTAGCAAGAAATAGCCTGAAACTAAAAGCTACCTCAGGGTACTTGGTATTTCAGAGGTGATCTGCCTTGCCGATATTTTCATGTTCTTTTTTGAGTTGTGCTGTTGTTACTTCTTTGGAGAAAAAAAAAATCCCCATTAGTGTTCACAGCTCTTACTGAGATAGGACCTCAAAGCAGCGGTCCAGAGCTTTCTAAAAAGACCTGTTGACCCTTGTCAACACGCAGGCAAATTACCCCTACATGATAATTGTGAGAGCAATTGCTCCTCTGATTAAATCAGCAGCGGCTGAAGGGCACAGATGGATCATTCACTCGGGCTATTTCTGGGTCAGTGACAAAAACTGTTTGCATTTCTCTCATATTGAAAATCCTAATCCATAATAAATGTCAGTCTGGATAAAATTGATGTGTGTGTGTGTTTTCTGTGTTGTTAGCACTACTGATAAGAACAAGCCCTATACAGTGCTGTTATTTCTGATGAAAATGAGACTGTGCCTGGCTGGAACTGCTCTTGCTTCTGGTGTTGCTTCCTTTGGGTTGTATGTTTGATGAATATTTGGCATCTCTTTTCTGTATGCAGAGCCATGGGATGCAGAATATAGACTCCCAAGTGTCGGCCTGCATTTTTTTAAAATCTCCTCCTAGGCAGCCTTCTTAGTACCTTTTTTTTTCCTTTTTTTTTTTAAAAAAAAAAAAAAGGCTTTTTGTTTTTTCTCTTTTCCAAGGCGAACTTCCTCAGTTTAACTTGTTATAAAATGAGTCATGTAAAGAACCCCTCTATGTGTTAGCTGTATCTCTCCTCTGTGAAAACATTAAAGACCAAACAACTTGCTTGCAGTTTATTTAAGATGCTTTTGTTGAAAGCTGAGCTAAGCAGAGAAACCTCTTATGTGTGAAGTATTATACAGTGTGTGTGAGATAATAACACCTTGTAATTCATTACAGGTGGGTTATATTTACATAGAAGAAGGCTGAGCTGTGTAGGAATTTGCTGATTAATTTATTTTTAATGGGAGTGAAGTATACCAAGTACCAAAATAAACTTTACTTTGTGTATCTTACTGCTCCTGGAATAGGTGGAAAAATTAATGGTAGATATTTTGGCTCAAAGCTACATACATTAATCTATATACAAAACAGTCATTTAAACTTTAACCCTTTTCCTGCTATATAATTTAAACCTGGACTCGTGTTATCCATGCCATGGGGACACAGGATGAGGAGTGCAGCCCCTTTCAACCCAGAGACCTAGTGCATGCAGGTCTGAGATCATAGAATCATTGAATGCTTAAGGTTGGAAGGGACCTCTAGAGATCATCTAGTCCAACCCCCTGCACACACAGGGTCACCTAGGGCACGTGGCACAGGACTGCGTCCAAGCGGGTTTTGAAGATCTCCAGAGAAGGAGACTCCACAACCTCTCTGGGCAGCCTGTTCCAGTGCTCTGTCACCCTTACTGTTAAAAAAATTTTCCTTAAGTTCATGTGGAACTTTTGGTGCTTCAGTTTGTGGCCATTACCTCTAGTTCTGTCAGTGGCCACCACCGAAAAGAGGCCAGCACCATCCTCTGCACTCCCTTCCTGGAGGTACTTATAGACACTGATCAGGTCCCCTCTCAGTCTTCTCTTCTCCAGGCTGAACAGGCCCAGCTCCCTCAGTCTCTCCTCATAGGCCAGATGTTTCAGGCCCCTGATCATCCTTGTGGCCCTGCACTGGACTCTCTCCAGCAGCTCCACATCCCTCTTGTACTGTGGAGCCCAGAACTGGACATAATACTCCAGATGTGGCCTCACCAGGGCTGAGCAGAGGGGCAGGATCACCTCCCTCGACCTGCTGGAGACCATGGTACTGAAGCTATGAAGGCTGCAGACTAGGATTTATGAGACCATTGGTCTGAGATGGTGGTGTCTTTTGTACTGTGAATGTGGGACAGATATATGATTAAAACCTTTCTTATGTAAGGAGGTGGGAGTCTCCCAAAATCATGATGCCCAATTGTTGCCATGCACTTTCTCGCTGTTATGAATATGAGAATAGAAGGACCTCTAATCAAGGTCTGATTTTGCAAACAATCATTGCTTGTTGCATAAAATGCCTTAAAATGCCCCATGGTTACAGAACTGAGCCAGCAGTCAAGGTGTGTTTTGGAGAGAAGCAGATGGCACATATTAAGAGAGAAGACAGACTGTCTATGAATTCAAAGGAGGGCGTTTAGAAAGGAAGAACACGCTGGAGGCGGCATGGGCTTCCCGGGCACTGCTTATCTGGAGACAGCATTTGGGTGTCAGCTATGCGAGTGTCCTACTTTTGAGGTACGTATTTCAGTAGGACAGAAATATTCTATTTTCATTATCATACAGGAGACATCTTTACAGCCAGGACTTCCTTGAGGAAAGCTTATATTCCCAATAGATTTTGCATCATACAAACTTTATGGCAGCAGTGATCAGCAGTACTATGATTTCTGTGTGCAGAACTGAACTCTGAGTATTTTTAACCAGATATTTTAGAACCACCATGTTGTAAAATCCATCTTTTTCTCATTTTCAAGATCTTGGAGGAGGAACAATTGAAGATGTTTTACTTTTGGATGCTTCTTTGTTTATGTTGCTGTTTTTTTGAGAGCGGACCCAGTGCATCAACTGACGCCACTTAATGTATTTTGAGTGAATATATGATGTGCATTTCTTTTCAAAACAGGCATGTTCAACACTATCATCCAACCTGACCTTCTGTCTCACATAACAAATTTAGACATTGCTGATTATTCCAAAGAAATTGCTCTCCAAAATTAACTAAGTGTCATGAAGCACCAGCATCTTGGAAGCACTTGGGTATTTCAGCGACCTCTTGGCTCTGTTGTTCCTGTGAGCAGAACACAAGGGCCAGCAGTCAATGTGTTTGCTGCTTTTGTTCCACTAGGTGTGTGTTTTGCTCTCAAGGTTATACTTGCAGGGTCCCTTCAGCCTGAGACAACCTGGGCTTGGAGGAGTCATCTGACGTAGCTCAGACATCCAAGGGGATTGGATGTCTGCAGTTTCAACTGCAGTTCGTGTCATCTACTCTGTTCCTGTGTTTACACCCCCATTTGATATTTATATCTAGCTGTTTTCTCCTGCTTTTAGACAGCGAAAGTGCACAGACATCCTTGCCAATTTCCACATTTCCTGCCCTGTTGAGGTGCCTAAGCCCTGTTTGAGCAGTTACCACTTCTTGCGCTTCTGAACGTTGTCCTCACCTTAAACAAAGAGCAGGTTTTCATCGTGTTCTTATCACACCAAACCCTCAGGTCAGAGTTGCAGCTCCCGATATAACAGTGGGATTTAACTACTGACCTGTCCCATTTATCCTACCTTTCACTTGGCAAAAAGGATAAAGGGAAACTAGACATTGGGTAAGGGCAAATTTTTCCACGGGAGCCTTAATGTAGTAGATATAGAATAGTAATGTGGTAAGGGGAGAACATAGTTGGGAGAGGATTGTGAGAGGCTCTGAAAGCATGGTCACTATGATTTATGCTGCTGTGTAACAATAGTGGGAACCAAATGCAGATGGATCTTGACCGGGAGCCTTCTGACCCATCTCCATATTTTTACACATTCTCCTACTTCCAAAACCTCACAGAGGAGACCTGCTTTCAGGGATTTAGATCAACATAGACCTGATGCAGTCAACTTGTGGCATTCCGTGGGACCAGTTAAACCCTGAGCATGTAACGAAGGTCATCTGTACTGTAGAGATGTGCTGAAGTACTGTTGCAAGCATTTAGAGAAGTATATTGCTCCTCTGTGCAAGTGTACTGAACAATTCATCAGCTTCTTTGAGCCCCAAACCTGAACTGTGTGTGCTTTCCTCCAGCAAGATAAAAATATTTTTGAAAATGTTAAAAATATTGAAAATACCGCATTGGGAGTGATAGGCATTCACACCAATACCTACAAATTGCCTACTGTCTTCGTGAGGTTTTTATTATAATTGTGCCATGAACGCAGTGGTCACCTGTTGTGACTTTCTTTGTGTTCTCAGACTACAGTGCAGATAGATGCTTCTGGTTTTACCCTAGTAGATGTATTTTTTCTGGATCACAGTGGTGATGACTAGTTTTTTAGTAGATACTCCCATTATTTAGGCCCTTGCCCCTGCATCTGTCTCTTTACATTTGGCCTACAGTGCCTGATCTCTGTTGTCTTTTTGTGCCATGAACTCTAATCAAAACTCAATAGTTTTTTTTCCCTCTTTTCTTCACAGAAGACTGATAAACCTCTGCCCTCTTCTTGCTGCTGAACAGAGCTTCAGCAGGCTTGACTCTGCTACTGAAAAGCCAATTGAAAACATCTTTCAGTAGTGTGGGTGGTGGTACTTCTACCACTCTGCAGGATGCACTGGGTAACACTGTCTCCATCTTTTGAACCTGTTGTGACTGCACAGCCTGGACCTCAGCTGATCTGAGAGCCAGAAATGTACATAGCAGGTTGGGAAGGTTGGCAAGGACAAAGAAAAAGACTCTGAGTTTGAACAAGTGTGAGTACTAGTCCTCAGTGCTTAGGCAGGTGTGCTGTGCTTCTGAATTCACCTCTAATGCTTAGGAAGAGAATCTTGCAAACTGCTGTTGGTGGGCTTTCTGGCCTCCTGCACTGTGGTGGGTTTGTTGATTATTAGTTAATAGTCTTGTGGTCTTCCTAGGCTGCTCTGATGAGCTTTTCTTTCCTGCTGTCTCTGCTTCAGCTGTTTGTGGCTGTCCTGTGCATCCTACATATGTTTTTCTGAAGTTGCTGAACATGTTGAGGGAATACTTGTTTTGCTTACAGTCATTCAACCTGCTCAGCAGCTTGTTCTGCTCATTTGTGGAACAGAGTAGATGTCTGAGCTTCAACCTTCCACCGGGAATGCAGAGTGGGAGCTCACATAAGCATGATCCTAGTCTTTCCTGCTGCATTTCAGTGGCTGCTCCATATGTGATGTGCTGGCAGCACCCACTGAGTTTAGAGGAAATGGCAATAGAACTGTTTGAGGGACATGGGCCAGCCAAAGGAAAGCATTTTCCTGTATGTGGGAATAGGAGTGTGAACTCCTTTCATGCAGAACACTGTAAAAGGTTGTTGAAGCAGGATCCTGTTGGTGCGAGTGCAGCTATCCCAGGAAGGTAAAGGCTCCTTCATGCTTGTTTAGGTAACAAGGAGTCTTGTAAATGCAAAGCTTTCATTAATGGTTACATCACTCACTAAAGGAGTGAGCAGGGATCACGTTAATGCCTCATCCCACCTGCTAGCCTTCTGGGCTACTCCACATCCTGTAGAAACAGGGCATCCTGTGAGGATTTGCTCATTGTCCCACATCCTTCCTTTCATACCCTCTTCCTGTCTGTAGCTATGTCTTCTGATACTACCATTTCCAATTCTATTTCTGTGCATTTCCTTTGGAAGGAGAGAACGCAGCAATGAAAAGTGGTTTTTCACATGGAGCTCTGTTCACATGTAGGCCATCATCTGTTGGCACTTACAGAACAAGAGCCTGGAGAAGAGGCAGACTGTGGTCCTTCTCATAAGCCTCCCACTTTTCCAAGGACTATAGTCACTTTTCTTCTTATCTCTGAGCTCACAGAAGCCCTTAGAGGCTCTGCAAGACCACTGAACAAACCATGGGTAGTGAAGAAGAAATATTGATGGGACTTACATGACAAATTCCTGTGTTGTTTAAAGCCTGCTTTTCTTTACTCAAGGGATGATCGGAAATTAGCAAGCACAGACACCCACCCAGGCTCTGCAGGCAGTGATGAAATTGCCTCAGGCCTGGGATTGTTGTTCTCATTTTATGATGCCTCTGTTCTTGCTATAAAATTAGGTTTCTACCAAGGTGGCCAGTAGTTGCACTGCACTCGCTCTAGTGAGTATTTATTTTATACTTAAAATGCATTTCCTCCTGCCATGATACAAACGGTAACAGCATGTTGGTCAGGTTAGATGTTCTAGGAACTCATGAAAGAACTATGGAGCTATAGATTGAGCCTGCTGGAACGGAAACCTTCATGTAAGTATTTTATGTCTGAATCCTAGAGTGCGAAAGGCATTAGCAAAGATGATGGACACCTGTGTTGGATGATACCTTCGCTTTGCCAACAGATGTGAATCAATGTCCTGAGCAGCTAAGGCTGGACACTGATATGTAGTGTAAGCTACATAGGGAGCTCAGGTGAGCAAGAACATGTGTGCTGGGCAGGTCAGTGAGCAGGGAACTAGCAGAGGAGATAAGGATATCTACCTTCCCTGTGATCACTAGCTGTTGGATCTTTTGCCCTATAGCTGACAACAAGTGTTCAACCCTGTCTTTCAGCTAAGTGGGTGCAAAGTTTTATCTTCCCTGATTTGGAAGAGCCTTAACATATAAATGGAGGAAAAAATGGAACAAGGAGCTCATGTGCTCTGTTTAGAAAGAGAATGATTCGGTACTGCCATGATCAGGAATCTCAGATGAAGATGAGATGATGATCTCAGATCAGGGGCCTAGAACATCTGCCCTGTGAGGAGAGGCTGAGGGAGCTGGGCATCATGATTTTGGGAGACTCCCACCTCCTTACATAAGAAAGGTTTTAATCATATATCTGTCCCACATTCACAGTACAAAAGACACCACCATCTCAGACCAATGGTCTCATAAATCCTAGTCTGCAGCCTTCATAGCTTCAGTACCATGGTCTCCAGCAGGTCGAGGGAGGTGATCCTGCCCCTCTGCTCAGCCCTGGTGAGGCCACATCTGGAGTATTGTGTCCAGTTCTGGGCCCCACAGTACAAGAGGGATGTGGAGCTGCTGGAGAGAGTCCAGCGCAGGGCCACAAGGATGATCAGGGGCCTGAAACATCTGGCCTATGAGGAGAGACTGAGGGAGCTGGGCCTGTTCAGCCTGGAGAAGAGAAGGCTGAGAGGGGACCTGATCAGTGTCTATAAGTACCTCAAGGGAGGGAGTGCAGAGGATGGCGCTGGTCTCTTTTCAGTGGTGGCCATCGACAGAACTAGAGGTAATGGCCACAAACTGAAGCACCAAAAGTTCCACAGGAACTTGAGGAAAACTTTTTTAACAGGGAGGGTGACAGAGCACTGGAACAGGCTGCCCAGAGAGGTTGTGGAGTCTCCTTCTCTGGAGATCTTCAAAACCCACTTGGTTGCAGTCCTGTGCCACGTGCTCTAGGTGACCCTGCGTGTGCAGGGGGGTTGGACTAGATGACCTCTAGAAGTCCCTTCCAACTAACGATTCTATGATTCTATGAACAGCTGGGATATTTCTCTTTGTGTTGCTCTGTTGATGAGTTCAATATTGACAAAGATCTCAGTGCAGTAATTAAAACGCAGACTTTTCCCATCCATCCCATTGCATGTCATATTTGGTGGAACAAAATAAGTTCACTCTTGCTGCTTCCAACTGGCTGGCAAATCTGGAATTTTTATATTCACAGTAGAACATCTTCATGGAGATGCTTTCCAGAAAAACCTATCAATAAGTGTGTTTGAGCACTGTGATGTATAGTGGGAGATGTGGATTTAAGAACTGAAAATGAAAGGGGAGAAAAAGCATATCCAGCTTCCCTGTTCCAGGTGAGTGCTCTCCAAGAACCACATGGTTATGAGGAGCAGTAGCAGGCTCATTTGCATCTGTGCTTGAAGAGGAAGTAGCAGACATACTGTGGGAAGCCCGGTGAAGATGTTTCTATTTGGTGAACTCCAAAAATATCTGTAGTGGGACACATGGATGAAGCACTGACTAATTCCTGGATCCCAACTGGACTCAGAAATCGGCTAGAGCATGTTTGCCTAGGGACATTCACTTGGGAGTGGGATTCAGTATATATGTTTAACCAGAAGGGATTTTTCCCCCATGTTTCTCTGTTGATTTTAGATGTGTAAGCAACACTTCTAAATAAGATCCTAAATTCTAACCAGCAAAAATTTTCTGATGCGAGTCCCACATCCTGTGTGGGCCATCAAACGGAAGAGTACCCATTATAGATATTTATCTCTTTGCCAAAAGATAGGGACAAGGTATCACACATCTAATTTTAATGTCTCCACACTAAACCTCTGTCACTGACTTTGGCAGCCTGAGCTTGCTCTCCTTAGACTCAGTGGACAAAGATAAATACGTTCACGGCACGAATCATCTGACCTGCTTCAGATGTTTGCTTTAGGGTGAGGTAACTGACTCCCCAACAACCTCTGCCCCTCCCCATGCCACTGAAGAAAGCCAGGCTGACAAGCTTGGCTGGAGACATTTGCATGGTGGATGCTTTCATGGGCTGAGGTCCATGAGAAATTATTGGAGGGAGAGCAGAACCTGACCAAACACCAGCTGGAGAAAGAGCTGAAATCCCTTTACTGCACCAGAATCTGAAACAGAGATATATCTGGCAGAAAACACATCTGGGGACTCCCTTTAAATTTGTAGTCCTTTTCAATCTTCAGGAAGGTGAAAAGAAGGGGGATATTAATACACAGCACCCTAGGAAAGCAGCTTCAGGGGAAGGCCCCTCATATCTATCTTATATTCCCTTCCCTTATATAACTTTCTTTTATTCTATTTTTATTCACCTCACCATTTAAAGTTATGTTTTAATTTAGATTTTCCAGCATTTATTTGTAGACATGAAGTTTTTATACCCATAGCATTATTTTCTTCCCCATCTACTGTCCACAGCACTTAACTCTGTGCCTACTTTCTGCTACCTTCATTGCGACACAGCTCTATCAGGTTACTTTTGATTAAATATACATTGGCTTCTGTTATTTATGCTTGTACAGTTCTGGTAAGAGTCTTTATTCTAACTTCAGCAATCTAAAGATTAAACAGATAATCTAAATGAAATGTTTATCTGTATCTATAGTTTGATGGAGAGTGATGTGATGTGATTCGTCCCCACTGCCACAGAACTTAGTATTTGAATGTGCTGGTTAACTCTTGAGCATGCCTGTCTCTCTCACTCTGCATTGACTATCTCCTGGTGATCATTAGGTACTTGACATTTCACTTTTAGACATATGAGAAAGAACTTCTTTCCTAGGAAGGTGCCAGAGCCCTGGCACAGGTTGCCCATAGAGACTGTGGAGGCCTGGAGATCTTCCAAACCTGCCTGGATGCCCCCCTGTGCCCCGTGCTCTGGGTGTCCCTGCTGGAGCAGGGGGTTGGACTGGATGATCTTTACAGGTCCCTTCCAACCACAACCATTCTGTGTGATTCTGTGATCATGGATTATTTTATTTATTTATTTATTTGTTCTAATTTACAGATAAAGGCTAATTGATTACATCAAAAATCCAGCCAGTTTTTCATGCTATGCTTTAAATTTTTCTCTAGTTAGCATCTGTAGAGTTTAGTAGCTGCAGGGTAGGTGAGATGAGTGGGGTGGAAGAGGCTCAGAATTCAGTTTGGGGAATTCTATGCAGAATTTTTCCTACACTGCGTTATGTATTGATGGGTCCCTAACACAGTGTTTTAACTTCCCTATTAGTGTCTGCCTCTAGAGTTTCTCCCAAAATAACTCCTTAATACTTTTGGGTACCTGGAGTTAACTAATCCCCCAAATACCCAGCCCATGGGCAATATTATCAACACTTTATCAGATTCCTGTGTTTGAATGCCCCCTTCCTGGAAAACTTTTGAGGGAAATGCCTAGAGACCAAATGACCTTTTGCTCATCTGTTGTATTTAATGATGTGCGCAAGATTCTTGACATGCTTAATACAGATGCCATGGCCTTGTGATATCAAAAAAAAAAAAAATTAAAAAAGATGCTTTTGGCTTTTCTGCTGGATGCCAGTGTGGTAAAATGCAGGTACTCAGGAAATGCTGAGCAGGAAGCAGTAGGTATGGTTCAGGGATGAATGAGTTTCTTGGCCTAATCTCATTACCTGGTCAGGATATTTGTATTTCATTGTAACTGCCACTGGGAATCGTGTTTGATTTGGAACAGATTTCAAGCAGGAGCAAGTTGCAACATCGCATTTCCACTGTGAGCACAATGAGGGACAGAACAAGTTAGAGCCTGCTTGACCAAAGGTGGGAACGTCACCCGCGTGAAGGGGAGGGCAGTGTATGAATCAGTTACGGGGAAAGGGAAGGAGCAGGTTGAAGTGATGATCTCCCTCCCATTGCAAAAGGGATACTTTAAGCGCCGAATATCAGGAGTGTGGTTGGTGAGGCTAAGTGAGCGAGCAGGGGAAGGCAAGCTCCTCCTCCAGAGTGGGAGGCTGGACCTAGTGATTAACTCCCCAGCAGAGGAGTGGCGCTCATGTTGAATTCTGAAGGAACCTGTTGGGAGGCTGCTCAGGAGAGTAAGAGGTCAGGAAAGTCCTGGAATCTGTCAGAGGACTAATCCAGCTTGAGAGGCACTTCAGAGCATCAACAGCTCTGGTAATGTTCAACTACCTAGCAGTAGAAGCAAGGCCCCAGTTCCACCGTACCTATGGGGGCCAGCAAGGAGTGTCTGGGCCACTGAAGACCCGTCTAGAGCAGCTGAAGAAGCCATGGTGGAGAGAGTCCACCACTCCGCTAGTGCTCCAGCACAGTGAAACAGCTAGACTTGCCATAGATGCCTTTCTTGAGCAGGGGGAACGCGGCTACCTGAATGCTATTGCTGAGGAACGGGAGCTGCCTTTTCTTTCCACCTTGGACATGGAGTATATGAACCATCAGAGAAGCCAAACCTTTCCAGAACCCAATGCCTCAAAAGACAGAGATGCCAACTGTGCTGACACGGACACTGGAGACGGGTGTTCCCTCTACTCTGAGCTAACATCTGGCACCTACTTTCCACTTATGTCTGATGTGCACCCTCCAGAGCTGGAGCTGGGGTGGCCAGGGATGCCGTACTTCACAACATCAGGGCAGACTAGAGCCACTGTGGTTTTCCAAAGAAACAAGGCTAACAGCATTAAGGATTTGCTCCGGTCCCTGATCAGCCGGGCACGGACGGTATGTACAGAGCTGCGTCCCTTCGGTGGTGTCTTTTATCACAGCTCCTGTGTGACTGTGGCCACGACGACTGTGGCCAAGCTGTTGTTTCTGGCTAGATGTCTGTCATGATGTGATTGCTTTTTGTCTTCTAGCAGATCTGTTAATGTTCCTGCTCATTTCTGTTCTTGTAACTTCTTTCTGCCCAGAATTTCATGTCATATGCATAGTGCCCTTTAAGACACTGCATCTCTCCTTGCATGTAGGCAGAGCATGGCACGAAGCCCCAGAGCAAGTGGCAGGGGGCACAGCATTAATGTTTAGCTGTCCTAAGCCAGCAATTATGCACCATCAGAGCTGCTCTGCCCTCCGCAGGGAGTTTGTAGGACCTTTTTGACCCATGGGCCCCATGGTTAAGCATGTGTTAGGACAAGAGGGTTGCATGGGTGAGCTGCTAGGGAAAAACACCGGATCTGAGTAAACATTGAATATGTCAGACTGCAAATCCTTGTTTATGGTTTGCAGTACTTTAGACAACATCACCATAGCTTCTAGCTATGATGTGCCTGAGTTTGAATAAAATGAGCCCATTTTTGGCCTGTCATGCACTTTTTGCTGTGTATGGATTGCCAGGTTTCAGGCATAATAATTTGCTTCTTAAGCACAATCCTTTCTGGATTTGCTCACTAAATTATGCTCCCTGCCTTCTTTTTTCCCTTTTACATTGCCATTCTGCTATGTACTAGAGCAGCAGCTCAGACAGCTGTATCTCAGATATGTTTTCAGCTTTTATTACCTTTGTCCTCCTTATAAGTCTTTTCATGTTTTCCTCATTCGTTTTCTTTTGTGCCGTTTCAATAGCATAGGGATATTGAGTTAACTTCTAGTTCAAAGTTCACTTTTAATCAGTCAGCTCCTGGGCAATTTCTCTTATCACTGTAGTAGTTTCTTATTTAACTTGACAGTAACTCCTTAAATCCATTACTGCATAGCACAGAAAGGAGTCGCTAAAGCATTGTTACTCCTGGACTTTAGCTGTGTTAAGAACAAGCCCATTGCCAGATGAGAAAAACCAAAGCATTATCTTCTATTGCCATCTGCAAGATTGAGAAACATGGTTATTTGTGCCCAGGAGATCGAACTGGGCCCATGCCACAGCTCATGTTGCTGTGCGCTTCCGTAAGATCATTGAACAACCACATATCATTGAATTGAAAGTCAGGGATGGCAGTGAAGTAAACAGGGATCTTTAGGGTTTTTTAAAAGCAAAGACGACCATTTTGCAACATAAGCTGTTGCCCAGTTGAAAGAAGCTGTTGCTAATACCTGAATGCACCTTTGTAGGCAAATATGGGAAGTTTTGTGCAGGAAGTAAGCCACAAAAATCTTTGTTTGTCCCTGCAAGCACCTGATTTATGACATCTCAAACAATCTGACAGGTCCTGTGACACTTGTTGCATCATTTGTAGAAACAGAATTTAAGGCATAGTCATGGTCAAATGCGCAAAGTAAAAGATTCCTGAGGAAATGTTCCCATGTCACTTAGCGCAAGTCCGGGATCTCTGATGATGTTTTAATCAGCTGGTTTCACCTTGATTCTTCAAACCACGTATAAAATATCTTGCTGCTTTCTCAGTTCACATAAACTTACCAATAGCTGCTGAGAGGTTGCACAGGCAGCATGCCCACCTAGAGGTGCTTTCTTGTGCATCTGGTGCACTGGGAAAGCATAAAGAATTTTCAATGTTCTGCGTTCAAGCTGGGAGTTTTCATATAGCGTTTTTGACTGCGCTGTGTAAAATGGGATAGTGAACTTTAAACTATCTTATTGGTTCATTACTGATGTTTTACAGACTTCTGGTTTAGCAGATCTGGCCAGGGTTTCCCCTGGCTAACTCTAGGTATGACAGCAGTTCCAGCTAGGTCATACTCACATTTACACATCTTTTAAGTAGTCTACTGAGTCATTTTGCTTGTCAGAACATCCAAAATAATATTGCTGGTACAGTTTTTAATGTCAAAATAGAGCCAAAGCTTAAAATATTCCCTGCCTGAAGTAATAATAGCCACCTGACAGAGAATCCCTTACTTTTCACCTTTGAAATGCTATTTTTGAAGCACAGTGGCTCAGATGCCCTCTGCGACAGACTTTTAACTTCTCCCTGCATCCCTCCCTGGTTGTTGCTCTTCTACATGCTTATAGCTGAAATAAAAGTATGATAGAGAGCCAGAGGGATCTGTGAAAGATACTGAGATGCTCAAATGATTCTCACGGATCCTGTAGACAGGAACATGTGCATCTTGAAATGTTGTTTGCTGTTTTCTCTTGCACAGTCATACAGAACAACATCAGCTGACATATTTTGCAACAGCATGTTTTTTTTTGTACTGCCAAATCATCAAAATTTGTTTTAGGGGTATCTTTTGCTGGTGCGGTTTGTCTTTCTACTTTACTGTATTTAACCAGTTGTCTTTGAAGATACATTTTGAGATTTGAGCTTTTCTTTTTGCAGACATAAGAAGATGCAGCACAGCCACACCTTAGCCTTCATTTGTTAAAGTTATTACAATTTTACTTGTGTTGGATGAGTTCCGAGCACTTTTGAACAGTTCATATGCTTTTCTTTCCACCCTCTTGTGCAACTCTGTCACTGGTTGCATATCTGCGCTTACATGCGATGATAGAAGGGTCTTTGCTGGTCCCCAGGGTAGCAATGCATTGCTTCAAATGGCAACACTATGGTAATGACCAAAGCCACACTACTATTGGCAAATACCAGTAAAACCAGCCCTGCTGGTTAGAAACCAGACAGATGGCAACCCCAGTGGGATGCTGGTTAAGTGCTGTAATTCCCAAAGTGATGACTGCAGTAATTGCTGAATTGTGAGTTTCCAGAAGTGGATTCAGAAATGTCATGATTTAACCCTACAATGGCAAGGTGTGAATTTTTTAGAGCCTGAGGGGCAGCTGTGTCTTTGTGACATCCAGGCAACCAAGACCGGCTACAGGCTTGGAGGCCGTGATCAGCATGAACAGGACATCTCTGTGCCAGTCCCAGCCATGCAGCTCCCACCACTGACGCCAAGGGGCTGAAAGCACTGGACATATATTGCCCAGCTTTATAGGACCAGATTGACTGAAATGCCTAAGGCCTGTTAAAATGGGTTTTCTGGAGCCTGGGTTGAAAATGGTATTTACTCAATCTCTACTTTGGTATAGATCTGTTCAAAGTTATTTTTGAGGTATCAGACCTTGCGGCAGTACTGCCTTTTTAGGAGCTTTCAAGGGAAAGACATCCAGAGTCTCTTGGCTTTGGGTCTGGCTGGAGTTACTGAAAGAGCTACAGCTTTTTTAGTAGGCACAGTGGTGAGGGGCATACAGTTGGAGTTGAAGAACTTGAAGGTCTTTTCCAACCATAATGATTCCATGATTCTGTGACTCTTTACTTACCAAGAGGACCTGCTGATTTTACTGGCCCTCATAGCTGTCCTGCAGCACACAGGCTTCGTATGAGCAGCCCCCAGCCTGGAGGGGTGTCCTGGCAAGGACCCTTGCCCCTCCAGCATGTGAGGCCATGGATGCATCTTCTACCCCCTCATCCCACCGCGACTACAAACCGCAGTTCCTGCAAGGCTGCCAGCCTTCCCACCTCCTTGGCCATCAGCAGCAGTGGGCACTTGCCAGCCCCACCAGAGCAACCCTACCCCAACCCCTGCTTGCAAAAGGATCACATGCAAAGAGGCAGTGAGCAGAGCCAGCACTTGTTCCACCTTCCAACGCTAAGCAAAGACCTGCTTTGGAAAACATGAGTGTGATGATCACAAGGGCTCCACCCATCTTACACGAGTGTGAGCGCTGCCGCCTGGGGCACCTGCTCCGGTGCCAATGCTGAAAGCTACCGCGGGGTTGCCAGGAGATGCAGATCTGCTTGGCAGTGTGCTGCGTTGCAGCCTGTAGCATGGGGTGCCACGGGTGGCTGCGGCCTGTGCTGCCCCTCACAGCTGTGCTTGGCCTCATCCGGCCCATAGCAAGCACCTGGGCCTGTTTTTGTTTGTTTGTTTTTTGTTTTTTTTTGACAAGAGCTCCCAAGCACAGTCAAAGCACCAGTGGAGACAAGCCCGTGGACGTGTTCCTTCTGTGCAGACCTGGCATGCATGGCACAGCTGAACCCAGAGGGCCTGGGGCTGAAGGAGCTTCATTCCCTCTTGACTTTGAAAGTCAAGTTTAGATGGTCTCTGAGGCCAAGGCTGTCCCAGGACTAAGCCTCAGATAAGCTGGAATATTCTGAGGAAACTGTGGTGGAGAGGGACTTACCTTGGGGTCCTGTACAAGGCTTGGGCTTTTTTTTTTTTTTTTTTTTTAAGAAAATGGTAGCCCAGAATTCATTTGGTTAAATTGCCTGGTCTTACAGCCTTTGGTCTTTGGCTGAAAGCCAAAAGAGAAAGACATAGTGAAGCTCTGCTGTTTCTGTGAGTCACAGCACTACCTAATGTCTATGGTCCAGCAACCGAGCTGATCTGGGTAGCCAAATACTTTTATCTTGCTGCTTACAGAGCCCTCCTCCTCGCAGGAGGTGACTCTGCTGTCCATTTTTGCAAGCGAGGTTCACATGGGACAAGTGCTGGCCAAGTGCATGGGGTGTAGTGCATGGGAGAGGTGCTGTGTCTGCAGTTTCCTCAGCTGTGAAGGCAGGAAGAGACAGCCAGGTGCCAGCGTGGTGGCAGGCACAGCTCCTGTGGGAGGTACCTTACAGGGATGGTCTTTGGGAAAAAGTCAGATGGAGCCAAGAAATCTTGCCCATCTGCAGAGAGCTAAATCCACAAGGGAACAGGCATCTCGGAAGAGAACCTCTGCTGACTGCCAAGTGCAGGAGGTCTCTCGGCAGCGTGTACATGAAGCACAGGGCAGCAGTGAAGCAAAACATGAAGCAAGAGAGCACAGTGAGGTCAGCACAGCCCCCTGCTCTGCCCAGAGAAAAACATGTAGAAGGAGAGCTAATCCCTTCAGCAGGGCCATGGAGGCCAGCCTGTGCATATGCAGCAGAGATGTGAGCCTGTCCGCACATCCTTGCTTCAGCGATGCTCTGAGCTCCTCTTCTCTGCAACAGTTCAAGGTCAGACCTGATTCAAGATCAGAATCTGATTCAGCCCGTGCCTAGTCTAAAGCCTAAACCCCTGCGCACCTAAGAGTCTTACAGCCGTCATCAGCATTTACATTTTTATTCAAAGAGGAACAGCTGAGCAGAAATGGCACAAGAAAGCTCAGCCTTCAGAGTCTGCTCTGCAGGTGCCTGAGGCCATAGAGATTTGTGTTTGTGGCCATGCTCTATCCCAGGCAGAAAAGGGAAGACTTCAGAAAGGTTTCCCACCCCCTCATGGGATGAATCATGGGCAGCAGGGACAAGGATTTTGCATGCTGTGTGTAGTATAGAGCATGTACATTGAGGAGCAGAGTAGATAAGGCCATTGGCGCTTCCCTGAAATGCTAGGTCATTTTTATTGGGGCATCCTCTACTAGGTGCAGAAACTTGAAAGCAAAGTTATACAAACAACTTTCAAGTTCCAAACAATTATTTACTGTTAGACACTGTAAGTACTGAGACTAGCATACTTGATTAGTAGTTCCAGTATTTTTTCAGCTTTTGAAATGAAGCTGGCCTGTCTTTAATTCCTAGATTACTTCATCTCTATCAGTCTTTTGCCATGTTACTCTGCAACCTCAATACCAGCTGTTAATGGTTTGAGGTCTAGGTTACCCAACCACTCTGTGAGCACTCTTGAGTGAAGTTTGTGAGGCATGGCTAACCATCTGACTCAGCTTGCCTTATTGCAGTTTCCTTCTTCAACATGTCCCCCCCCCTCCAGTGCTAACAGTGGTGGCCAACAGGTCACAACTGTCACTTTCTGGTCAAAAGAACATCTTTCTTGCTGTTATCTTCTGGCAGGGTCACTCTGTGTGGAAGAGTGCAGCAACTTCTCCAGTCACATCTTAGTTGGTTTATGGCTGATCTCTTTTGATCTGTTGTGCTGGCTGCAGGTCATTTTGTCCTTTAAATTTTCTTGTTCTGGAACAGTTTACTGGTATTGATACTAGTCATGACCTACCTTCCATTTTGCCTTTTTTTTTTTTCTTTCTAGGTTTTGGAGTTTTAGTTCATTTGGCCAAGATGCTCTCCTACCTTACATCCCATCTCTCTTCCACAATGGACTGTATTGCCATCATTCTCATTCTTTAAAGAATTGCTCATTCTCTTTAATAAATTAATTTCAAACCTCCTCTCTTGGAGATCTTATCTTGCAGTTCTCCAAAACTGAGACAGACCTTTTTTTTAAAATACATTTTTTTTTAATTTCAGTGTTTTTTATTATTATTCATACTGTAGGATTGATAACTATTGCTTCATGTTTGCTCTCACCAAGACACTTTAGAATATCTACCTTTTTATTGACACAGTCAAACGGAGAAGAGCTCTCCCATTAGATATTTCTTCATCTTTTGTATGAAAAGCTGTCACTACTGCATCCCAAAGGTGTGATAGGCATCTCTGTCCTGCTGTGCTTCTTTGCCAGAAGATGGCTGTGTAGTAAAAGATTTCTACTCGTCCTGAAACCCTGAGCTCTGGATAACTCAGCCTGTGACCCATAATAGGTTTCATCCATTTGATCTTTCCAGTCCACTGATGTTTGGGCAATCCCCAGTATACTGGCAGCTATGCTCTCTTCCACTTTATTTATGAGGCAGATTCTTTCATCTGCTTGATGTCATTGCAAAGCTGCTTCTGTTGTTTTTAAAAGGTCATGGCAGCCAGGGAGGAAGAGAGGTGTTCCTCATACCTGTAAAGGGCCAATATCACACTCATCTTAAGCAACAAGGTCAAGAGGGGGAGAATGGGGAACTAAAGGCCAGTCAGCCTCACCTCACTAAGCCATTCTCAGGAACATGAAGAATAAAATGATGACTGTGAAAGCCAACATGGAATTATGAATGGCAAATGGTGCCTGTCCAACCTGGGTGTCTTTGTTGTGATGAGATGACTGGCTGCATGGATGAGGGAAGAGCAGTGGACATTGTTTACCTTAACTTTAGCAAGGACTTTGACGTGGTCTCCCATAGTCATTTTATAGTCAGCTTGGTAAGATACAATGTGGATAGGTGGACTACAAAATGTGTGCAAAAATTGACTAGATCACTAGATTAAAAAGTGCTGTAATTAGAGGTTCAAAGTTCAGCTAGTGGTGTCCCTCAGGTTTCAGTATTCATGCCAATACTGTTTAACTTCTTTATTAATCAAGCGTATTAGGAAGAGGCCAAAAGGCCAAAAGACCTGTTCATTCAGGCTGGAGAAGGGAAGATCTCATTGCTGTCTTCGGACACCCTAATGGAAGTTTACAGAAGTAGTGTAGACAGAATCTTCTTGGAGATGCATATCAAGTGTATTAGGGGCAACAGAGACAAGCTGGAATCAGGAGAATCCTGATTATATATTAAGAAATTGTTTTTCCTGATAAGGGTGGTCAGACACTGCAAGGACGCAGAAAGGCTTTGAAAATCTCCATCTTTGTATACAGAACTCAACTGGAGAAGAAACTGAGTAGCCTGGCATAACTTTGAAGGTGGATGTAACGGTGACATTGGCCTGGCTTTGAGCAGGTGGATATGGGGGAGCCAGATGTCCCCCAGAGCTCCCTTACTGCCTGTGTTAGGCACTAGGTGTAGTTCCCTCAAGGGTGTGATGCTGGAACAAAGACAGGTACATACTAGATTGAAATCTCTCCTCCCTTACTTGACTTCTCCCTTCCTAAAGAAATGGCACCCCTTTATACTAATATGCCAATCAATCATTCATGGAGTCATTCTTATACCCATTGAATCATGGTTTTGGTCAGTCTAAAGTTCTTCTGTTGTATTTTGTATAATTGCTTAAGGCAATACATGCTTGTTGCGCCAATGATTTTGAGAGTCTGCGCACATGCATTACCCTTTCTGCTATTTCTTTCTGTGCATGACAGATTGAAGAGACAAGAGGTGGCAAGATGGGCAATATCTTCATAGTTATTAAGAGTGATTTTATCTACCATGGTGAGGTAATGACTGTTAAACACAATATTCCAGATACAGTCATCATTCTTGTCTGTACTTCCCTGAGACACTGGGGGTTTTATCACTTAATTCACAGTCTGTAGCACAATACACTTGTTCATGAGATTTCAACAGTCTTTTTTTTCCATCCATTCCCTGCCCCTTTTCTCCTGGCTAGGTGATAGCAATTGTGATGGATCTGTTTACAGACATGGAAATACTATGTGACCTGCTGGAGGCCTCAAGCAGACGGCATGTACCTGTGTACCTGATCCTGGATGAAGAATACTTGAAGCATTTCGTGGAAATGTGCAATAAAATGGCTCTGACTCAAGACAACTTCCCAGTAAGTATTCAATCATACTCTGATGTAGTAACTAAGTTTTGGAATTCGTTAAAAAAAAATGCTGCTCCTTTCTGCCTGGTCTCTAGGACCTCTTGCTCCACTCTGTCCCACTGTCCCAGGCTAAGAAAGCATGACTTTGGTCTAGGAAATCAGTCTCTGTCTCTAAACACAGAGGAGGAAGCAAAGTCCTGTGTTTTGTGGTCTTCATTCCAGTTTTACACTCTAGAAGCATGAGGTCAAGGCAAATAAGACCTTTCTGAAATCTTTTCTTGGCTGCTGCAAATAGACAGAGGTAGGACAGGAAACTTCTGCTCACATGGACCTGTATCGTCTCTTTTCCTTGTCCTCTCATTATTCCTGACCTAGGACACTGAACTATAAGACTTAAACTATTCTTGGTTTGGATCTCTCAACTTAGCTTTAGATTCTGTCCAGAATTGCTGTAGTGAGATAACTGGTGGGGAAGGGAAGCAGGGACGGCCTTGTGAAGTCCTGATGCAAAATCTACCATTTTCGTTCTGGCCCTGGTGCACAACCTCAGCGTGAAACCACACATTAAAAATGTCATTGTTGGATCTGCTTTTTAAGCTTGTAATTCAGGCTGTGACTGGAGTTTGTGAGGGATTTGGGAAGAGCCTGTTTCCCTACTCATTGAGATACCCATTAGCAATAGCATGTGGTGCCCAGAGCAGGCAAATAATAAAAACTAATATGTCAATGTGACAAGCTCCCTCGGGAACTCCAAGGCTCAGAAATGCATGCCAGTGTCTTGCTAACTACCATATAGCCTTCTGCTTGCCACCTACCAATGGAAGATGTCTTTTGATGTCATTTGTTAGTCCTGCGAGACCAGTACTCCTGCTCTTGCTCCTTCACTGCATGAATAGGGTTCCCTAGAGTCATGAGACTGATACTCTCCAGCAACTCAGTTCATAGATTTTTCCCTCTTCCTCACTGGGGATGCTTAGAGGTTATTCAATTATCTCAAAACTATTATTAATTAAAACAGGCTATGGAAACATACAAAAATAATGTTTAAAGCATTCAGAATACATGCAGGTAAAAATGCCTTAATTTCTCCTCGCTCTTAACCTGTCTACACAAGATTTAGAGAGTTTTTCTTTTCCCATGTTGGTGCCAGTCTGTCCTTTCTCACATGCCATACCTATTTCATCCTGCCTTTTCAGGTGGTAAATGTTAGGCAGAACCATTTCATGCTAGAGCACATTTGCTTTCATAAATAACCATCAGATCTAGATCTGGATCTAGATGAATCTCATTGCTCCCCAAATTTAATTTTTCTTTGCTTCTTATCCAGGAGCCTGGTCATTGTTTTTCATGAAAACTATCATTGGTATACATCCATGGAGATGACTATGTCTCTTTGTTAGGTCTGATGTCATCTCTGGTGTTTGAATGACTAATTTACACTTCCCTCCCCCATTCAGTGACTCATCCACAGGTTTCAATGTGAAGTGCCTTTTAGGCTGGTGCCTGTCAAGAAACATTAACATGCATGCTTCGCAGTCACATCTAAATGGAATGAGTACACATATTTTATTCCTGGCTTTCGGTTGAGTCCGGATATGATGGTAATCTCTATTTGGATGAGTGATGACAATTTGGGGTCTAGTGGGGAATTTGGAGCAAGTCATCCTCCAGCATGTTACTTCTAAGAACTTCATACGAACAAATCCTGCAGCAGTGCTTCAAGCGCTGGCAGTGCTCACAGGCAAAGACTCAACTGTTGATTTTTTCAGTTAGCCAGCTAATAGATCTAAGACTACTGTCCTAGTCAAGTGAGACTGAAGCTTGGCAGTCTGTCTTTTCTAATCTTGTTTGGAAAGTGCAGGGCCTGGACTGACAAGAGGAAGAAAAGAGCAAGACAACAGAAACTCCCTCAACTGTTGGAAGGATAGAGGGAGTGTAGAAATATGGCAGAGACAAATCTATGGAATATCCCTGGGGAGGATAGAAAGCTGATCCTGGTGAAAATTAGCACCACTGAAACCTCGGCATTGTAAGAAGAAAAAATCCCGTGTTGATTGGCAACAGGATTAGTCGAACAGCTCTCCAAAAATTCAATGTATCTTGTTCTTTTTCAGCAACCTGTTGAATGAAGGAACTCAGTTATTCATCAAGTCACACCTCCTGCTCAATGCTGTGCTAGCTATGAAAGCAGACAAAGACATTCAGGCCCTTATCTGGTCTAAACTTGTCCGTGTCCACAGATGGAGACTGCTCAACTTCTCTGAGTAACCAATTTCAATGGGTGACTGTCCTCAAGGAGAAAACTTTCTCCCTCATCTTACAAATCACTCCTGACAGATACTGAAAGCCTCATTATATGGCTTATATAATTTAGAAATGGTCTACAATATTAGTTTTTTTCAATTTTTCTTTTCAGAACAACATTCGCACCTAAGTGCAACTTATTAATATTTGCTGGTATTTTTATCTTACAGAAGCAGCATTGTGACTAAATATTTTGGTATACAAAAGCCAGAAAACACTTCATGCCTTGATGCATCATACTTTCAGAGTGGAGGTCCAGCTTGAGATAATCCATCATTGATACCTAGAGAATATTCCAGTCTTGTTCAATGTGTAGCCATTTACTAACTCTCCTTTCTTTGATTTTAGAACATGCGCGTAAGATGTCTGAGTGGAGACACATACTACAGCAAAGCAGGCAAGAAGTTTGCAGGCCGGGTTCTGGAGAAGTTTACCCTGATTGATTGTGACCAAGTTCTTGCTGGCACATACAGGTGAGAAAAAGCAGCAATTACTGAAATGAAGACAGGTGACACCATGAAAATATTCATTGCCAAAATACTTGTTAAAACACACAGAATAATGTAGCTCTTGTTCTCTTCCTATCCTTTGCTGTCTCCCCCTACGAGGTTAAAATCTTGTGACCATTACTACAAAGCGGCCCTTCCATTTCTACTTCTTGAACTAAGTTTTGTGCTTCATTCCAGATCGCATCCTGAATAGCATCTTTTCTTGCAGATCGAATAATTTAAATTTCTTATTCTGAGAAATAATCACTTATTGCTTCAAAAATTTTTCTCTCCGCAAGTCATCCTAGTTAAGTGTTAAGTTAGTTTGTATAAGAGTAAATGAACTCTTCCATGATTACTATCTACCCTAATTTTGCAGCTTCTCTAATCGCACTTATCATTGTCTGATCACCAGCTTTGTTCTGATCAGAGGCTCAGGACTACAGTCCTTGTACTATATTTTTATTACGAGAGTCATGCACTTCATGCATAGGCCTATCCCACAATATTTCCATGTTGTTGCACATCGTATTATCCTTCACATTCAGTGCAACTCCCCTAATAGCACAACTGTCCATTATTTCTGTAACACTGATAGCTGGCAATACTGTATGTCATAGATTTTTTCACCTTCCACCAGGTTTCCTTGATTACAGGTCTGTGTCTTCTGTCTTTTCCATCTCCCAGCCAGACCCTCGACTACCAGTGTCTTAAACTGTGCTGCAGCTCCCAAGCTGCACCTTCTTTCTACTACGTCATCTCTCTGTGTGGAGGTCTCACCTGATCAAACTCTAGCCCTATAAAACTGAAGTGCCTGGCTGCAACTGATTATGTAGAGTCTCTATAGAATGGAGAGCAACATCTTTGGAGGCAACTTACTCCATCCTGACACAGGTGTCTTAGGGGTGAATGAATCACTTCCTGAAAATATTTATCCATGTCCATTGACTGTGAGGTGATCTTAGTTTTATTTCCCTTTCACCAGTGTCAGAGTATTGACTGAAACAAAGATTTGGTTCTCAGGGTCAATTCCTCTCTCTCCTTTTTGGACCAGTAGTTTGGGCCAGTCATGAGCTCTCTTTCTAGATCTGCATTGTGGAAACTTCTCAAATTCTGCAATTATCAGACGAAGACAACCTTAAATATGGTTCTTTGCACTCCCAGTAAGCATCTTATGTTCTGGGCTATAAGAACCAGTTTCTATGGAACTTTGCTCAATAGTGGACAGAAAAGTTTCTGCAGGTGAGATCTAAGGACTGTCCTACTAACTATACCATAGCCTGCTGGTATACCCAATACAGTAAATAATTAGATTACTCTGCCTGAAGGTGGGAAAGATAGATTGAAAGAATGAGAATAGTTACTGAGCAAAGCTAAAGATCATTTATCTGGTATCCTGGGATGATACAGGACAGAGTGTCAGAACAAAGCAGTAGCAGACTTTATAGTGCAGCAATCTTGTGCACAAGGATCAGTCGTTCCAGACTTCTAGGGCTGTGTGTCGTATGTGCTTCTTTATGCTCAGTTTCCCTTAAAAGACTCTTCTTCCACCTCTTTAGTTGTTTTTGGTTCTGGTTTTGGGCTCCGCAATACCCTCTGGCAATGGGTTATGCAGTTTAATCTGTTTTGTGTAAAGAAGTGAGGGCACTGTATTTACATTAAGCTTACTGCCGGATAATTATATTTGATGTCCCCTAATTCCCATAACCTGGGAAGAGTAAATCACTGATCCTTATGTACTTTCTTGACTGCACCCATGATTTCACCAGCTGTCTTTATAATCCCTCATGTGAATCATCTCTTCCCCAGACAAAGTATCCTGGGCAGTTCAGTCATTTCCCATATAGGAGAACTACCAGACTTTTAAACATTATTTCCAGCTTTTGTGAGAGATGTTGGCCAGAACTGCATGAAGTGGTCAATGACACCCCATCCACTATAATTCAGCATAAGGGTAAAATGATGACTTCTGTCTTATTCTCTGCCCACATTCTGGCAGCTCCTAGTCTGTCTGCTTTTTTTGACTCGTGCTAACCATTGAAAAGATTCTTCTGTTGAACTACCCAGGGTGACCATGGCCTCTTAAAGTGATCTGAATCTCATTGTTGTTTCAGAGAGTATTACAGCTTTTGCATCAGTTTGCATTTATTGACATCGACTTTTGCCTGTAGTTTTTTCTCTCATTCAGCTATACCATAAGATCCTCTCTTACACAACGTATTAACTTATCTCTCACAACTTATTAACCAGTATTCTTTCAAACACCCAAGATAATTTAATAATAGCTCTGACATTAACTGCTTCTACCATTTTCCAGGTCTTTTCTGAATATGTTGAAACACAAAAATACAAAAAATAAGATTTATGGGAACACAGTGGCTAAATTAAAATAATTACTATCATTTGTCTCCAACTTATCCAAATTATTCTTTGGGAAGCCTTTTGTTTATATTCCACAAGCACTTCTTTAAGAGCCCTTGACAAATGACCTTGTCAAAATCTGTTTGAAAATCCAAATGTCCATCATCAAACAAATCATATGTATCTTTGTGTTTGCTGTCTCCTTCAAAGAACTGCAAGAGGCTTTTGAGGCATGGCTTCTTCCATAAAAATATGCTGAGCCTTCAACATTATGATTATAGTTATTTATGCATCTAATCATTTTACTCCCTATTTGCTTCTACCAGTTTGTTCAGTATGGAAATAAGAGTGTCTAGTTTGTAGTTTTCCAGGAGCTCTTTAAAAGGGTGTACATTTACTACTTTCCATTCCTCTGCTACTATGTCCAGTTTTAAATGACAGGTTATTCACTGGTTAATAATTGGAAAATTGCTGACTTCCACTTTTTGAAGCCTGTATATTTTAATATTTTCCTTTACTGTACCTTTTAACTATGGTGAGTTTTTGGAGGCTTTTAAATGCCTTTATTTTGATAGGTACATTTGCTCTGAGTTTCTAATATAGCATCTTTAAACACTCTTCATGCTGCCTTAAGCTTTTAACCTTTTGGCTACAGTTTTTCTTTTCTTTTCTTTATTTTTCTTTTCTTTTCTTTTCTTTTCTTTTCTTTTCTTTTCTTTTCTTTTCTTTTCTTTTTCTTTCTTTTCTTTTCTTTCTTTTCTTTTCTTTTCTTTTCTTATCTTTTCCTTTCCTTTCCTTTCTTTCCTTTCCTTTCCTTTCCTTTC